>NC_141779.1:18758516-19058516 GCF_054643075.1 Acanthaster planci
TATTTTACATCTTTGTACAGCTCCATGAACAAAATTTGAACAGGTATTTGAGTTTGAAATGGCATCTTTGCTTTTTTTATTTGACGGCAAGATTGAATCAGAACAAAATAATGTTATTTTGCAAAATATTACTCAGATGGGCCTTGCAGTCATAAGGTGTCTAATCACAAGATATTGTGTCTCCCCAGGGAAATTTACCATCCATCAAAACAATAAATTATTCATGATATTCAAATCATCTGTCACCATCACACAGCTGATATGCCAATCACTAATATAACTGCTGTGGGGGGAAAATAAACTGGGAAAACCTTTCAGGATTTGATCAGTGCCTAGGGCCAGTTCTCTCCAATTAAGGTAGGGTATTGTCCACCTTCTTTGTTGAAAACTGGTCAAGCTACCAGAGTGCTTTGTGAAGCACTTATATCTTTAAATGGGAAACCAGAGTGTGATATATTGTTGGTTTACAAAAGCATGGACTGTGTATTGCCAAAATGTTTCTGTCCAATATGTTTAAGGGTAAAAAAGAGTCGACTTTGTGGATGAATGTGGGCCCTCTGAGAATGAAGTCAGAGCATAGACCTAGTAGAAATTTGCTGAAATGTCTATAAGAGAACACACCCTGACACAAATAGAGCTCAGGCGCGGATCCAAGGGGGGTTGACCCCCCCACACACACACACAAATCCACACACACACACGCCACTCTAAAAAACGGGGGGGGGGGGCATGGCGAAAACGATAAAAAATATCTAAAGTAAATGCACCCAAACTATTGTAAACAATGCATGTCATCGTTGCCGCTTGTCCGCAAAAATGAGAGCAAAAAAACCTCCAGCTTGAACCCCCCCGGAATATTCCTGGATCTGCTCCTGCCTGGAACCTATGAAAAATGAGAAAAGCAAGAGCTTTGCTGTAAAGCTGGAATACTCATCGATAGGCCTGGAAGGAAGTGGGTGATTCAGGAAGTAATTCTTTCATTATGATTCCTGACAGACTAATTGAACAGGAAGTAATTGTTTTTTTCATTGTATGCATTGAGTTTTATCACTGTAAATTTGATTATTTTATTAATCCATTTGATTAGATTTATCCCACTTTACTAAGGAAATGGACGTAAAATCTACCAGGGTCCACTATCTTTGAGCAAATACTTCAGCTTTTATTTTTATTTATTATTTTAGAAGCAAAGACTCACAAATCATCTAAATTTGTTTGGAAATCTGAAAAGTAGAAACGCCCATTTGGTTTGCCCGCTTTTTATTCGCAACTGAGGTTTCATATACATGTAGATATATTTAAATCTCGACTTCTCTCTCTCCGAATGTGATAAAAAAAAACGTTAATTTAACGGAACAAACGATATTAATTTTGGTAGGCTAATTTCAACATAAAAAGAAAACAAGTGGCTGTAGAGCAGTAGCCTTCTGAATAAGGAGCGGTAACACCTTTTTAATAGGTTGGTGAGGTTTGGAACTTTGACGCATTTAAAACCACGCACGACACAACACCAGTCTCAGAATCTCCGCTTCGTCTTTGTGCACCTGTTCACCGCTTTGTTGAAGTGACAATCATGTGACTTAATGCTGCGAGATGATTGGGCAAAGTCCATCAGCATTTAGCAGTTTCTAATGTTTTGCGGCGGTCCCACAGATGCATTTTATTGTAAAAAGCTTCGAGAAATAAGACCTTCATAAAAGATATTTTGTTTGAAACCGGTTACAATTTTAGCTATAAAGAGTAGTAAATATGCTATTTTTCAACAGTTGTTTGCTTTGTCGTATTTCTTAACACGTCCTGTTTCACCGTATCTATTTGGGGTAATAGAAACGGTTCTCGTGACGTCAGATGCAGGTATTGGGCCTGCCACAAAGCAGGTACGATATGATAAACATGCGCTCCTTCGGCTTCTGTGAGCGATTCGCAGTTGGATAATGTATAGCACTGTGGGTACGTACGGAGGACTAGTAAGATTGTCTTACCGCCTTGTCGGGCATTCTCGGTCATTTTCATTGCAGAATTTCTTCTCAGTCAAGCCTTGATCGCCGCTCTCTAGATGATCTGGTAATATCAGCAGATTTTTGGAAGCCGTCTGACACAATGGCGTTGAGGAACGGGGGTATTTTGCCGTGTTTTACAGCCCGCGTTGTCGCGATCGTCGTCGTTTTCCTGTGCAGACATTCCGTGGTCGAATGTCAAATCGGCAGCATGTCATACGGTCGTTGCGAGCCCATCACCATTCCGTTGTGCCAGGATGTCCCTTACAACGAGACGATCATGCCGAATTTACTGAACCACCAGCGACAGGATGAAGCCGGTTTGGAGGTCCACCAGTTTTACCCGCTTGTCAAGGTACAGTGCTCCGTGGATCTCAAGTATTTTTTGTGCTCTATGTACGCACCCTTCTGTGCTAGGATCCCCGATCATCCTGCTCTCCAACCCTGTAAATCGCTCTGCCTCAGCGCCCGTAGCGGCTGCGAGGAACTCATGAACAAATTTGGTTTTTCCTGGCCTGCAAGCCTAGACTGTGAACAGTTCCCCGAAACTGGTCTGTGTTTTGATCGCAATCGAACAACGGACAAATACACCATACCGCCCACGACACCACCTAATGTGACAAAAATTCCCCCTACCACGTCAATCGTCAAGAACGTTCCCTTCTCTTGTCCCAAGGAGCTCATGGTAGATCCGGATTGGGAGTATGAATTCATGGGTGCCAAGAACTGCGGAGCCCCTTGCCACATGTACTTCAACAACACTAGTGAGCAAAGATTTGCCCGCATTTGGATTGGGTCCTGGGCATTCCTTTGTGCATTTTCATCTCTTTTTACTGTCTTGACATTCCTCATTGACCGGACCCGATTTAAGTACCCAGAACGTCCAATCATCTTTCTCTCTGGATGCTACTTCATCATCTCTGTTGTCTACATCAGTGGGTTTTTCCTGTCAGACAAGGTGGCCTGCAACAAACCCACTGCACCAGGAAGACTCTGGACCATGACGCACGGAGCCAAGCGAGAGGGATGCACCATTCTTTTTATGTTACTCTACTACTTCCGCATGGCATCATCACTTTGGTGGGTCATCCTCAGCTTGACGTGGTTCTTGGCCGCTGGGATGAAATGGGGCCACGAGGCCATCGAGCGCAACTCGCAGTATTTCCACTTTGCTGCCTGGTCCATACCTGCCATCAAGACCATCGTCATCCTTGCAGTCGGGGAAATCGACGGTGATCCTTTGGCTGGTGTCTGCTACACGGGCGTCTCCAACATCAACGCTTTGCGGGGATTTGTCCTTGCCCCGCTCTTTGTCTACTTGATCATCGGCTCCATATTTCTGCTCACTGGATTTATCGCGCTGTTCCGCATCAGAACTTTCATGAAGCAGGATGGGAACAAGACTGACAAACTCGAGAAGCTGATGATGCGCATTGGGTTATTTTCCGTGTTGTATACACTCCCGGCCTCTGTCGTCATCGGATGTTATTTCTATGAGCAGTCCAACCACGCCCGGTGGCAGGTCCAGTGGGTAAAGCAAAACTGTGCAATGTACAGCTTCTCTTGCTCGTTCCAAATGGCCGAACACATGTACATCACAGACCTACCTTATCCAGACTTTCTAGTCTACATGATCAAATATCTCATGCTGTTGGTGGTCGGAATCACCAGCGGCGTTTGGATTTGGTCTGGCAAAACTGTTCGGTCATGGTCAGTATTTTACAGCAGGATTTGTTCAATATTTCAGCCCAAGCAACTGCCAACAAACGTATGATGTGAACTGTTATTGCAATTGCTTTTGAAACAGACATTGAGCCCTGGGATAAACCGTGTGTCATTAACAGCATAGTGTAGTCGATAAAGCCAAGCTTTTTGTCATCGACCAACCTGCAGACAGCGTGTCGGTGTTGAAATCGTTTTCAATGGACAGGTTGTCATGACGTTTTGGGTCAGAACTGTGCGTATAAACTTAACTTGACTGCATGTAGGTGTGACATTGTGACAGTGAGCTTGCGTGAAAACTTTAGTGTTGTATAGCGTCCTGGACAACAAAGGCACCCACCACCGGTCCTGGACAAAATACCAGGTGGGTGGAAATTTTGTAAATATGCTGTAATTTGTGAACAGAAATGTCAACGTATAAATGCTTCATTTTGTGCCGGAGTTGTACTTCTACCAAACTGCAGACATTGTGTAGCTGTATGTGTTGTTTGATTAAGTGTTGGCTCAAAACTGTTTTATGAGGATTGTAAATCTTTGTTTTTAAATGATAATTATTCAATCAGACAAATGGTACCTTGCTTAGAGTTCACTCACTGGTATACCAGATCATGAGATGACAAAATTGAAAATCTGTAGTTTGCATTATTAAACTGGTTAAACTTGCAGTGAAATTACTGTGACTGCATGTGACATGTGTTGAAAGTCCAAATGTAGAGAGAATGTAAATGGAGCTCATCGTGAATGTTAAATATTAAAAAGGGCTAACTTAATGTAAAATGTCAGTTCACAAACAAATGATGTAATTTGTTCACCAAAAAGTATGGATGTAGATGCGCAAGCAAGAAACAAAGTTGTATCTGTGAATACCGGTGGAAACAACTTGCAAAGCAGCATCAAGAGGAATGGAGAGTTAACAGATATTTGGAGCTCCTTTATTGTTGCAGGCTGTGATAAATCAGTAGAACCTCAGCTCTTAAGTTTGTGTTGGTCCCTAAATCTCGGTATCTTTCATCAAGAGATCCTGGGACCCAGTGTTGTGACAAAAGTCCTTGAAGAAGGGATAGATCCTCACTCAGGGTGCATTGAGAGCAGACAAGGGGAGCTACATGTAGTGCCAACTGCTACACAAACTGTCTGGTATGCTGCACCATGTGTGATTAATGACAGACTTTGATAAATACTAATAGCCAAAACCTGTTGTGGAAGGACCTTTGAAAGGACCAATGTACATGTACAGTAAATGCAGCATGTGTTTTGTTACCAGTGTTGGATCATACCATGGAGGAATGATCATACAAATTTCAGGACTGTTTGATGGCCACCACCTTCAATGAATCACCCGTATAATGTGCTGTGTAGATCAGTGGTGTCACTCTGTCAGGAAAATATTTCTTCACTGTTCCACCTGTTAAACAGAAGAATAACAGTGAAAAGGAATTCCTCATGCCACACTAGCCACACTGTAAAATCAAACTTCATTTGTATTTCTTGTGTATTGTGTATTTTCTTCATTTTGTTTCTGACCCTTACTATGACTGTTTACCTAAAATAATCTAATCTAAAAAAATCTCAAACTACTCTCCACATAACATGGATGAATTTGAACATCCATTCTACTGTGATTTAATTTTCATATGGCATAGTCCCACTGTACATCAAAGGGATACTCCAAAGCACTTCATCACAGGTTGATAAGACTGGATATTTTTCTTGGAAGGTTGAGAACATGGCATTTAATCCTCCATCAATTTAAAATATCAAAATAAACCCACCAGTGTTGATATTAGAGCAAAAATACATCACTCATTTCCTGTCACTGGTTTATTATCAAACCAGCTCGTCGAAATGTGCCACTGAAATAGTATGCATGAGTGGAATATGCATGGAATGGCAGCAAACAATCCAGTGTTTGAACAGAGAACTCTAACTCCAAGCACCTCCATAATGCCAAACCACTCTGGTACAGGATTACTGGGGTACAAAGGTCGTCCTCCACAGTGCATCATGTGTAGTTGGTTTGGGCACAGAGTTTAAAATGAATTCCACCTGGACAAACTCCAAAATGACCTCACCTCTGCTCATATCACCCCAGCGTTGTCAGACCCATCCAAGTTTAAGATCCGTCAACCAGTCCTCAAAAGGAATTCAGGAGACATTCATTTGACTGAACCCATTCCCCCCCCCCAAAAAAAAATTGTCCTTGGGCTAAAGCAAGTGTATTAAAGTTCTCATTCCTCACTGTGGAGTAAAGCCTTACATTCTGAAGTACTGGTCGCATCAAATTGTGCCATTATTTATCATCAGATTAATCGTCAACACTTTCAAAGCTAGTGTGTTGTAACTTGGTGGGAGCTAGGCACAGGATGTAATTTTATGCATCATGGACATGCGTCAGAATGTCATTTAAGTTAATATTTCAAAGATTCACGGTTCATCAAAGATGTAGTTCATTCCAATATGATAATTGTCAGAATTTGGTTCAACTGTCAATGTGGCAGGCATTCCCGTTATACATTAGTGTGAAGTGTTGCCCTATGTACAAGAAAATGTCCGCCTTCTTGGAGCAGAATTTGAGGTAGACTGGTCATGGTGTTCAGTTAAACCAACAGGGAAGCTAGCTTTTTTTTTCTCCTGAAGAACTCATTATCTAAATTGTCAAGAGAAACAGATTCGGAGTGGTGACCTTTTTCTTTGAGGCCATTGCCCTGCCTACTAGGGAGATTGAGGGGAGATTCCATACCCTCATTCCTGCAACTTCTCAAACTTCAAATTCCCATCACCTGTGCCCAAATTGACATCAATCTCCCCTTGAATTTTCTGCAGAGAGATCAATTTCACAGGTCTCAGGGGCTGTAGCTCTGGCGAGGAATTCTTTAAAGGGCTGTGCAGATGCTCTCCCATCATGCTGTGCAAATGTGAATTTCTCTGGCCCATCATATTTCTGCGCTTGGGCCCCTTTTCAGGAGTGTCACGATTTCGCAAGGCCCCTTTAAGTTCTGCCTGAAATCTTATGAATTTTTTGGGGTTGCTGACAGCTCTTTCAGCTCATGTCATGAACAAGCCTGCGTTTGTTGATGTTAACTATTGGCTTTTTTTAAAGACTTTTTTTATGGGACAACTAACGAACATTGTGCTCAAGACTCCTTTGAGAAAATAATACTTGTGCCTAGAACCCAGGAAAAACCTGTGGAAAAATTGAAGAATGAGGAATTTGGGCTTGAAATATTTTCCGCAAGTCACTGTTGGAAAGTTCCGAATCCACATGAGCAACTACGTGTAATAGCATTTTGAGAATGTAACCAAATAGGTGATTAATTAAAGCATGAAGTAGTTATGGAAGATTTCACATTTATATCCAAAGTAACTTTGTTTTTGAATTTCTCCATGTTGCACGTATGTTACTACCCACCTTGAAGTTGAACGCGCCGTTTCAAAGCCTGAAGTGGCTCTGGTACTGAATGTGTACACTGGCATTGGGCATTGTAGGTGTTGTGAAATAGGGCATTTTTACATAAAAGCAAGTGACTGTTTCATAAATGCCTGGCAGTGTTCACTTTGAATGATCTGTTGTAAACCTGGCATAAAAAGCTCTAAACATAGCATCAACCGTGCTTCTACAGTACACATGCATGTTTTTAAGTCCTTACAATTGAGACAATACGAAATTTGTCCAAGAGCTTGCTGTGCTCTCTCAGAAGTAAACTAACAGCATGGTGCTTAGAAAACCAGACAGGTTCATTATTTATCCTTGCAACCACCAGATTATCCCAGACTTTTTTGCAGCCCAAAATGGACTGATTCTGTCCCATTCGGTGGCTTGTGATTTTACCTGTTACTGCTATTTTTCAAACAGTAAGAGTAGGGTTTGGTTTCATTTTGAAAACAATTATGATTTGTGTTTGGTAATTTTCATTCATTGCACTTCATTGTTTATCAACCCTATTTTGTATATGATGTTTTGTACTGAACAGTACCTCAACCTAGCTAAGCTGTGCTTTCATTTGTCATTAGATTTACCATTCATGCATGATGCACCACTGCAGGATATCCAATCCAAAGGATATCGCTGTATGTCAGCTACTAGTATGCACAAAGGTTTCATTTATACTGATGTTAGTGTAGCACTGGAATAATGATTGTCACATCTATCATGCCTGTGCTTTGTACAAAATGTGTTTTTGTCACTGAAGTAAAAGTAATAGATTTATTGAGGTGGATCAGTAACTAAAAAAAAGTCTTATATTAAATGTGCATGTTGGGAATCGGTACCAGGCTCACATTACTACTACTAGGCTTGAAGGCATGTCTCTGGAGAAAAAATTCTGAATTCAGAAAACATTTTGTTGTAAAAACATCTTCACCTGAATTTGCATTACTGTGTAATATTATGCGAATACCCTCAATAAGAGCTATTTTTAGATTAGTCATGTTTTCCAGACCATCCGTGACCTGAACAACAATACTTCCAGCCAGGTGTGACCAGAAACTTGTCGCACCTTTTTTTCAGAGACAGGTTTGCCAGTAAATTTTGGAAATCGTTTCTCTCTGCTGAGCCCCTGGATTCATTGTGAGGCAGTACCATACATACGTGTAGTTTGTCTCTCAAGAATCCAACCCCAGGCAAGGGGTATGGTGTTTACCCTGGTGTAATGTGTTGTTTGAGATGGACTTCACATTTCCAGTCTGTTTTCATTTGTAAATTATGGACTCATCCTAATGGTTGCAGAGTTTGAAAATTCCAGATCAGTTGCAATGCCTGAAAGGTAGTTTTTTTAATGTGAGTGTTTTATACCCACGTTTTTCATCTTTGTAATTTAAAGACTAATCCAAATCCAAAGCAATTCATAGGTTCTTCAAAGCTGAGGGTATTTCGGAATTCTATACAGCTCTTATTAATACTGCACTAGTGATCACCAAGGGTAAATTTTTTATGTGTTTGTGTCTTCATGTCCCACAACGGCACAGTCAAATGGCAAAGGGGCATTAAGGTCTGTTGCTGTGCATAAATAATGAACCCAAAAGCTATCAAAGTGTAACAAATGCATAGCTCGGAGGTTCATGTGAGGGGAAATTGCGTCCATGGCCTACATAGGTCACAATCAATTTTTAGAATAGAATTGATGCTAAGAGAAGAATATTTCACTTCAGTTGTGTTAAATGCCAATTTTATGGTGCATCGTGAATTTGAGCCACAAAAATACACATTTTTTTTCGTTTTTGAAATGTGAAAAGAAATTGATATCCCCAAATAACCATACCAAAACAGTCTGTATTAAAGTGAAGTTTTTCCCTGGTTTTATTTGTAGAAACGGATGTTTGAATTTGGAAATGTTTTACATGTGTGTCCTTTGTTCTGCTGTACCAGCTCGGTTAAAGCTGCTTTGCCAATGATTAAGTATTGTACATTGCTGTAAAAAATATTGCATCTGTGTATTTAATCAGAACAGTATTTTACAATAAAAGAACATGCTGTTGACAAATGTTCATTTGCTGCCCTCCCAGAGCCTTGACTTTTTACCTTCTTTGACCACTGGTAGTGTTTATCTGTAGTTTATAAATGCAGTGAATCAAGTAAAATCAAAACAAGATTAGTGGAGCCACTGTACATGTGCACACAAAAATGTGCACAAGTAAAATGAAGGCCCTGCTTCTGGCATGCTGATGCAAGTCAATACTTCTAGGTTATTGGTCCACATCAAATTGCTGTGAAGTCTGCCATGTCTTACATGTACATTTACATGAAGTTTCTCCCTGTTTGTCCACACTTTGACAAGAACACAGTTATTGCTCTGAACTGTCCTTTGTGAACAGACGTCCTGTTTAACTTCATGTCAGTTTAACCCAAGCATTCAACAGTAAACAGGAACTTACACCCAGTGTTAATCTGTCAATATCTTGATCATCAATAGCATGCCACAATTTTATACAAGATATTTATACTGAAGAGAGAAAAGCTTTAAGTTTGAAAGCCTTCTGCCACTGCCAGGTCTTGGGTTTTTCTTAATTGTACAATAAGCTTCCACAAAACATTTCATGTACGGTGTATATGTTCTTGCTGGACACTGTATGAAGCTTTTAACCCTTATGTTAAGACATTTGTGTGCCTCCTGAGACCTTTGTGGTTAAACAAATGTCTGAAAAATGCAGAGAATGGTGCACATAAGAACAATTTTCCACACAGTATCTTGCATCAGTGTCGTGTTCACGTTTGTTATTGTACCATTGATTTAAGAATGAGCCCTTCCCTAAACATGCCACAGACACTCCTGAAATATTGCGACAAAACCAAGGAAGTGGGACTACCAGCAAAGGTTACTGAGAAATCCCTCAAGTTTGCCAGTATCCCATGCACTCATTCATTGCAAACTCCCACCACTTCAAATTAGCTGGAAGCCTTTGTCGGGTGGCCAGCTACTGTAAGGAAGCCCATTGCTTGCCAGAACAAGGCTGCCCCCCTCAAAAATTGCGCTATTCACAATTTATCACAGGTCGGTCGGGGGCATTGTCAGGTTTTGTTTATCCAAGCGGAGTTTGCAGAATGATTCACATGCTTTCTGGCAGGCGGGCGTCTTTTTGGCCAAGGCCTGTGCAGCCCAAAGGTCGTAACCTGTAAAATTGGTAATTTGTCATGGCATGTCTCAAAATGCTGTCTGGATATTGCAAGGAAGATAAAGAGTGGAGAGCAGAGGCCCAGCAGGACTGAACATTTGCCACATAGTGGGCGGATTGTTTGCACAATTATATTAATGTATGGCTCACTCTCAAAGAATATCTCACAGCTTATGGGGCATTGTCCATATACAATGGAAGAAAATGTTTATTCCACCTGGTGGATCAGGTGGGGAAAAAATGTGCGAACTGTACGCACTTTATCACAAGACTTTTCGTTATGAAAACAAAGAAATTCATTGAATTTCTGCCATGGATATAAATTTCAGTGAGTGGATGATTTTGCTGCTGCACACACACACGAATTGAAACTTTGTATAAAGCCAGGTAACTAACACAAACAATCCATATTTGATACAGACTGTCCCACATCTTTGGCGTTTAAAACCATTGTCATTTAGTGTCTAGACTGGCAGATGTTTTTTAAACGAATACTCAAAGGGTGGTAATTTGAACAATTTGTAACCGTGTTGTAGCATGGCCATGGCTGCAGTTGAGACACTGCATTTGTCACCAGTGGTTTCCCTAGGAAGTGGGGTGAACAATGACAAAGGAATGCCTTTGTCGTGCATTCCCATGAGCACAGTGAGACTGAATGGTGTGTGAAGGACTTGTGAAGCTTTCCTGTTCGTAGTCTTTTGATCAAAGTAATAGGTATCCAGGACTGACCACAAGGTTCTTATCTTTAGAATGTAATTCAGAAAGAAATCATTCACATCTCATGATTGAAGTACTTTGTGTTGTACTACATGTACACGTACGAAAATGGGCAAGTGTACCTGGTATATCGGTACTAATAATTTTCAAACTCACATCTGTGGGTCAGGAAAAAAATCTAATGTGGCCTTACTTAGATTTGTTAAATTTTAACCCTGGAGTTACAGTATGCTATCTCATGCAATTACATGTACAACTTTATAAGCAGATCAACTACATGGATTCTGTACTAAACTGTAACATCACTTATAGATGCTTGAGTGTAAAGAAATGTCCATGCAAATGTATTTCATATGTTGTGAACTTGTACATAATGTATATGTTTGTGTCATTGTGCCAGCACTGCTCAAATGTAAAATACTGTACTTGGAGAAATCATTCTTGTAACCTTTCTTTAGGTTTGTGTAAATCACCTGTATATGTATATTTCTAACAGTGCACTCACATAGATAATAAGTATAATAGCTTGCTTAAATTGTGTCTGAGAAGAACAGTAGGAAAAAATTGGGTGTAAAAAAATAACAATTTCAGGTGATGCAGTATTGTAAGGAGGTTGGGAGTACTGTACGTAGATTCTTGAACGACCAATACTTGGATAGGTCAAGTACATGTACCTACAAAACAAAAATTCAATGTAATGTAAAGCACTGATTGTGTGACTAGAAGTGATTGTGTAAACACAACAGGTGTTATCTTGTGTTTCTCATTATGTGTTGGGAGTGAGGGAAAGCACATAAATGACCCACATGTATCCCTCATTTGTCCAGTATTACTGCAGGTGAAGGTTGAAAAATCTTTAGTAACAGTGATACAGTGAACATATGATGATGCCCTTAACTTAACCAACGTTAAGTTTTGTTTTTGGATGATTCAGTGACATGCCCTGTTCTCCACAAAACATGAATGCTGTCATGCCTGTTTGTCACAGATGTATCAGTGTTCATATTTTAGACTTAATCTGTTGGTTCTCATTTTTGCTAAGCTTTTACCAAAATGATATTCACCAAATTCTGTGCACATTTCCTGGGTGAAACTTCAACGTGATTGTTACCACTGTTGATTTTTTCAAATCATCTGTGCTGATGGCATTTGGTGCACGTACATACGAGCACAAGGGAAATTACTTTTCTAAACTACCCTAAACAGTTTGTGAAAGGAGTAATATTACTTATGCACCATGCAGCACAGTTGTTGAACCAAATTCCTTGGAGTTTAAAACAGGTTACTATAAACTGTTGCTTTGAAATCATGCTTATTTATAATTTTCTTAAGGTTTTGATATAATGTAACATTTATGTTATAATATATTTACCAGAGATGTTTTGTTGGCCATACTTTCCAAGATGTTCCTGTTCATTTTAATTTATTTGTGAAGCCACCTTTTTGATCACTTGAAGCATTGCATGTGATTTTGGGGGAACTTGTTGATTCTCATGTAAATTGCAAATTGTGCTTCATAATTCTCAATGGTGTATCAGAGGTGTTCCAAATTAACAAAGTATACAATGTACTTGTAATTAATTAGAGGCCAGTCACAAAAGTGGTAATTAAAAGTGTATTGTTACGGTATGTAAACTGGCCTGTACAGTGTAGTGAGATATGCTGCCAAAATGTGATGAATAAAAGCTGTTGTAATGGCTCCTTTTTTCCAAATAACCTACCCCGTTTATGATTTATTTTATTAGTGTCACTTTTCCCCTTTTTGTTGTGTCTGAGGTTTTTTGCTGTTGAAAGATATTCTTTTTAAAACTTCAAATTCTGAAAACCATTTTATGTTGCTGTGCAAGTTGCATAGAGTTGGGATGATGTTCGATGCCTCTTATGAAATTGCATGCACATACAGGGTTGTAGAAACAGAAAGTGACCAAAAATGCCCTGTGTTTTTTTGTGAAGACCTGCGTGTAGGATAAGAGTGTTGAGGCCATATCGGTGAGGCCATATCGGGTGTTCTTCAGGGACAGGTTGACATGCAGAAGAGACTGTTACATATCAGTTTCTCCTCTGCAACTGGGGAACTTCATCAAACTTGCTCTGTGACATCTTTCACCTCAAGAAGTTTTGCAGCCCCTCCATCTGGTCTTGACCTCTCTCTCTTTCTCCTCCAATGAGACTCCCTTTTCATCGCTTGTTATTTCTCCATACTCCACGACCCCAGAGGTCAATGCCAAATGGTGGCCCTGGGGGACCCCTGAATTTCGGCATGTTTTGACAGATGTAGGCAATACACCCATGCGCCAACAGTGAGGGACTTACCAGGAGAAGTCACCTCCCATTGTTTTTATGATCACCCAGGAGGGCTATTAAAATTCAGCATGTTCACTTCTCCATGGTTATTGAAAGCAGTTTTATGCTAAGTTCATGGGCATTTTAGTACAGTTTAACAGTTAAAGGGCAGTTATAGAAACCTTCAAGTTATTAACCTTGTAGTTTTCAGCCTCATTGATGAACTGTGGTTTGATGGCTATATCCTTGGTTTAGGTTTGTTATTCGGGTCAAACTGTAAGCAGAAGCACAGGTAAGGTGTGCGTTGATGTTGCCGAAATTGAAAGATTAATAATTGGGCATGAACTACAATGAAGGAGCAGGGAGCTTTCAGGTGCTAATTTCCTGAGACGATTTATTTGTGCCGGACACACTGTTAAAACAACATCGTTAACTCTGAGCTGCACTTTTTGCCTGAGATAAGAATACATTTGTTTAGCATCACGCGTTGTGTTTGCTACTGGTGGGTGAGTATCAATCTTTGCACTTTGTGCAGCTGGGGTTGTCTTTATGGGGGATATTTCCAGATGTTCCCAGATATAAAAATGCAATATTTCATTGTTTGTGGTGATATTTGGACCTTAACAGCAACTGTCTGAGGTCCACATGCGTGAACTTCACTTGTGCTCTGAAGATATTATTTTCCAGCTCTGTTTTTTGTTATCTTGCCATTTTAAAGCACAAAAACTGTCTATTATTTCCACACACAATTCCTGTGCATTTGTTGCCGTCAAAGAATGACTGTTGTCCTCAAGAATTATTTTTGTCAAGATGCTGCTTCTTTTGATGCCCTCCTTTTCTTATTGCCTCTTCTTTCTCTGTTGACTTAAACAGTGTATAATTTGTCAAAACAGTTCTGGACAGGATATGTGTCACCCCATTTGTAGAAGGCACCTTTTATCCATCGACAAAAATAGAGCATTTGGGAGAGTTTCCTTGTTCACTGTTTCGTACATATGAAGCAAGATATGAGATGGAGAGAACCCCCCCTTTGTGTTGGTCACTGTTTCACTGGAATCTGAAGAATTCTTTTCAGACATCTAGGGGGGATGTGTTAGGTAACAGTAGTCTAGAGTGTGTATAGTGATTGGACATTTTGGAGGGGTACCCCTCTGTCTCATTTCTTGCTGGATATGGTTTCTTAAACCTTCACATCCTTACCACCATGCCCAATCACCCCAGCTCCAAGAAACTGTTATTCAGTGTTAGCCCCATAACCACAAGCTTAGCTTAATCTGTGTGCCACAGCAGGGTTTTGTGTGTGCATTGTAACCAGCCAGCCAAAGCCCTCTATGAATAGTGGGGCTTTATTTGCTCTTCCAGCCCTTTTGTCTTGCCCATTTACAC
This sequence comes from Acanthaster planci, assembly GCF_054643075.1. Lineage (NCBI taxonomy): Eukaryota > Metazoa > Echinodermata > Asteroidea > Valvatida > Acanthasteridae > Acanthaster > Acanthaster planci. The sequence continues at coordinate 18,773,231 of NC_141779.1, forward strand.
ATGATAATCACCTGGTCTTTCAAGCTTTTCAGGCTACAAAGGCCACCTCAGCCAGTGGCTGGGTGCCTGTTTGTTGGTTGTGGGCTGTGTGAGGACTTTCTTTTGCCCAGCTTCAATGCTTCTTGTATTAGCTTACATGCAGGCTCTGTGTTGTGTTGAGCTAGGTTAATTGCATTTTGCCCTCAAGTACTGTGTCAACATGCAGAAGAAAAAAGGGGTCCTGGGCCTGGAAGGACAATCTGTGTCCAAAGTTTGTAATAACACCTTTGAATACCTCCCCAGTGGTCAGGTTTGCAAAGATATACCACCATGCAGCTTTTGTTTGTTTGCTAATTTTCACATCCGCAACAGAACTTGCAACTGGAGAGATGCAAATGCTTTAAGTTCCTAAAAAGAAATACCAGCTACACTGAAGGATTGCTCACGAGTTCATGAAAATACACATAAAACTCAATTATTTAAGTATGAATTGAGGCAGCTTCAGAAATTGGGTTTAAGTATTTTTCACCCTTGACTTTTTGGGCTAAAGATCCTTGTTAATTACATGGCATACATGCATTATGCCGTGTGGCTTTTTTGCTTGACAGGAAACGTCAGTATGTATGTACTGTATATGGCGACTGTAATGCTGTCCAGATCAAGTGTGACATTTGAGAAGCAAAGGTTATAGTAGGTTACTCTAACTAAACAAGCAATTTACATATTTCACAGAAGCCATGAGACAATGCAAGGCTGTGAACATCTGTTGTTGTCACCATTAGGTCTGTGTGTCCCTTGCTCTATGGTCATGATGGTGTAGCTATTTATGCAAGCATGATGTAAGTTTGGTTTAGCTGCCCAAAAAGTTATCTCTCTTTTTAAACCTCATTCAGTTTTCATACTTTGATGGTGAATGATGACATGTGTTAAAAAGTGTTACTGATTGTTAAGGATTGGGATTTTATTGGTAGTGTTGAGGGCAGGGGAACTGTTCAACTGTTTACTCATTGAAATCCATGATGCACATTTCTGTTGCTGACTGAAGACTGGTGTTGTATCTGTGTGTAGACTAGTGTATAAGTTACTTAAAAATCCTCAGCTGTGAATTGTTCACTGGAAATCCATTCCAGCTTATTGGTATAGGGCCTACAGTAAGTAAACACATTTGGTTGAGTTTGTCAACACATTTATTTCTTAGCATGCACCTCTGTTGTAACTGATGATCTTATGCATGTATTACAAAACACAGCAATCTGTACTTGAAAGCAAGTCGGAAACAGTTGTGGAAACAGTTGTGGGTTAGTTTCGAAGCCAGTCATGACACTAAATATAGAGTTTGTCCAAACCAGTGGAATTGTGCCTGAGGTAAACAAAATCTGTACTCTCATGTTGGCACAAAACAGGAGACCCGACCTGCACATTTTTCACAGACAGGGCTTCTGTCAATGTGTAGAATCAATCCATTAGGCTTTTCAATGGGCAAACCAAACCATATCATTCACATGGGGCACACATCACATATAGCAATAAGATCCATGACTGGGCAACATTCTTTTCAGTGAGCCCTGCTGGTCCTATGAAAGGCTGGACTCCATCGGGAGGGGGGCTTATCATTGGCAAACAGACCTCCAAATGCACTGGAGCCTGTGTCTCCCATTGTTGATGGCCATTAGGGGAGCCTTTTCAAGGCCTGTCTGCTGATGGTCTGAGCAGTCTCAGCCTCTGTTGGCAAGGGAGTAAAGTATTGGTCAGGGGGTGAAAGGGAAGAAGGGGTGGATTTAATGGGGAGGGCTGAAGATAGATTAGTGTTTCCATACACTGCATAATGGGGATGGAATTCAAATCAATGGGTGGCAAAAGCTTGATGTCCAGATGCTTCATCAGTAAGGGATCAACTTCACACCTCGCCATACAAAAATCTCAAAACCCATGTGCATGAAGATTTTGCCACATTTAACTTTAAAGAGACTCTTTAAATAATGTGTGCTATTTTTTAAATGTACATGTTAATTTTTAATCAACCGATACAATTTAGCGATGTTACAAGACTTATATCTATTGCCATGTTTACTTCGATGGTTTGGTTTGCTTTGCCCCTCTCAGATTTACAGGCGTTTTCCAGTACTGTTTATGATAATAAAAAAAACTTGATGTGATAGGATTAAGACCTTTTGGTTTGGGGCAGGCATTTTTCAGCTTCATGCCATATCATATCTGAAGGGCTGTGTTACTAGAGGATATGAAACTTCTTGTGGGATGTCTGCCATTGAGCAGTGGGGCACTCCCCATTGTATGGTGAAGGTTGTGATGAATGCTTGTGTGTTGAATAACCCACTGATGACTTGTCAGCCATTTTCCTGTTTCCTTTTCTTGAAAACCAGGTTGGAAGTTGTCAGCTCAACAGCACAATAGGGCCCTGGGTGAAAGAGGCGATCCCTTACACGGTGGTTGGTTTCTGTCAAAACTCATTATTTCCAGACCACTTGGAAACTTCAATCTGGGTTTGGCCCTTGACTGCAGATTGAGCTTAGAACAGCGAGAACCTTCTGCATGTCAGGATACAGGATTTAGCTACCTTATTAAAAATGATTTCAAGGACATCAAACAACTTTCAGCGTGCATAACATTTATCCAATGAAACTAGCAAGATCTGAGAACAAACATCCCAAATGGGTCTCTGCTTGCGTATTTCCATTGTTTCTGGTTTTCTTAGTTGTGTAACTATTAAATGTGACATAGTTCAAACACAATTTAGATGTGTGTGGCTTGTCATAATGTACATGTACACACAGTCATTCTGGTTAGCTGTGGTTTGGGGCAAGCAGTGAAATACATGAATAAAGTACCAGCGTTACAGATTATGGAGTGCAATTTTTTTCAGTGTACCCAATATACCGTGACTTGTGTCACCAGTTTCTCATATCATTCATTACACTGTCTCTCATTTAATTTTCAAATGAAATGACGTTTTTTGGTATTCACATTGTGCCACAGTCTGTATTTTGTGGATATGTTGAACAACTATCATGTTGAGAAGGCTCCTTTTTTCCCCATAAAATTGAAAATTGGTTATTCCAATCCACTCCATTTGCCACTTGAACAAACATTTCTACGGAGTACGCTCTTGCAACAAGGCTTCATAGCACTATCTACGGCTTGTGCAAGAATTTTTTCTTTTAGATATATGTGTTTTCATTCAGTTTTTTCAAACTTCTGCCAATAAGCATTGGAGTTTATAGCAGTCGTGGGGCAACTCTAGCCCAACTTGTTATTAGTTTCAATGTTAAATTAGTTAAATGTAGATCCTAGGGTCATTTTTTTCCAACTAATCAGCAATAAATTCTGAAAGAAGAAATGGATGTAAATTTCAATTATAAAAGTCATTTAGCTTTCAGAATACATGTAATTGTAAAAAAGAGTGAAAATATACAGTTTGTTAATAGCTCCTTTGATTTTGAAAGCAATTTAGCAACTGGGACACAACTCTCAGGAGGCCTCAGAAATATTTCAGAATTGAGGTCCAAAGTGGTACCACATGCTGCATTATTTGCCCCTGGATATACTGGAGTTTTATGCAGGATCCCAGGTGCAGAAGAAAGGAAGTATGGTGGACTAGTTGTCCTTGGGAATAATATTACTTGTGGGGATTTAAAGTCGATGATGTACGAGCCTTTACATCTTAATTTCCAGAGCTGGAGTTGGTTTAGTCGACCAAGCCTGAAAAGGAAAAATGTTTTACACATCCATAGGACCATATGTACCTCAGGGCTGAGACTGCACTGACCCAGGGCTTCCTGAGTAGTAATGCATCCACATAAACTTGGGCAAAATGATATCATAGATTCTTGTATGCCTGCATTATGTTTTGTAGGTTGCACTTAACATTTTCACCAACAGCAAAATCTTGCATTTCAGTTTCAGTGTAATGTGGTCTTTTAGGATAGAACACCATGTAAAAATCTGGTTTTGGTGAAAAGTAATTTAAAACGGTAATGAAGGCCCCTTCCAGCTCAAGTTATGGGAAGACATCCTCCAGCTATTGTTAAAAAAACTAAATGGAGCAGTTTTCTAAATCAAGTAGAGTTGTGTATTGTTCCATTTTTGTATGATTAAACAAATGCAGCATACTATAATGACTTTATGGCTTTTTGTAAGTTGGTCATATTTTTAAATTAGCTTTCATAAATGATGCGGTAAGAAAGTTGTTGGCAGTTCATGTAACAAGCTAAGCTGTGCACTCCATGAACTGGGTGGGTCACATTATCAAAGTGTTGGTTTACAGTCACTCTTGCTTCGTTGCAGTTTAGTCCATCTCAAGATCCAGTCTTGACAAAAGTTACCAACCACACAAATGAAGTAGTAGAACAAAGGTGTTCCTCTGTTAGTTTTCATACGCTGTAATTATCAGTCGCATGATGAACCTTGTCAATTCACTCATGACTGATGGATTCCACAATGCTGCATTTTTCATGGAAACATTTCATGCCACTTCACCTGAGGCAAGGAAAAATAAACTTGAGCTTAAATACTCAGCTTTGACTGATCTTTGATCCGGAAGGAGGGAGTTGAATAAACGGTCAGAGCCTTTGAAACTTAACAGTGGTTTTAATTGGTTGTGGGAAAGAAAATGTCATTTTGGGTGTGCTTCATTCAGTGACACAACTGCCATTTTCAGTGACCTTAGCTGTCCTCAACCGTTTTTGTTGACAACAATCTCCATCACCTTGATGCAGACACATAAAACCTCCTAGCCCTACTGATTTTTTTATGTGAGCAGAATTGGACCCCTCACTCCCAAATTACTGGCAAATAGGTGTAATGGCCTCATAAAAGTTTTGTGGCCTGGCCCTCAAAGGATGGGGATGTTGTGTTCAGTGACACAGTAGCTATTACAGCATGGACAAAGAGCTGCTAGAATTGACAAGTGCATTCGGTTGGGTTTGGTTTGGTGTGATATGGCAACACCTTGAAAGGTGTGTTACACTGTCATGCATAAGATGTGTCTGGTGCTTGAGGCCGCCTATAGATCAAATACAACCATAGATATTTAAAGCAATTAAGACAGTTCTACAAGTACTTGATTAATTTGAAGTTGTTTTAGGCAACTTGATTTTGATTCTTATTTTTTTCCATTTCATAACCATTCATTTATTTACATGTAGCTCATTGCTGGTATTTTTCACAATGTTTGTGGCTTTTTTTTACAATTTCCAGGATGGATGTTTTCTTTTCATCAAAATCTGTCTTATTTGTGGATTTGGAACAAATTGTTGTGAGTTATTTTCTCAAGAACAAAGGTAATACAGAGGGCGAGCATTCAAGACAATTTATCAATAGTTCATTACCTCTGGCCGTCTGTTGTTTACTGAAAGGCTCACTTTGAAATCCCTCCCTGAAGAAGAAAATGTCTGGGCTGTTGTTAGAAACCAGGAGGGTGTGAATTGAAGTTGAAATGTTCATTTCCAAATGCATGTGGTTCAAGCCTGTGGATACAGTACTCCAAAGTATCTGCCACTCTTAATCAGCCTTGCCGCTGGCAGCACTTTCTAGCATTTAGAAATGGTGCACTTAACACTTGGCCATGCCGGGAGCAAGGAGATTTATTTCATTAAGGATGTTTCTCCAGATGGGCAGGGAGGAGCGCCCCCTTACCCAGCTAAGCAAGGGACCTTTTTTTAAATTCAGATGCATTCTAGGCTGTCGGTAATGAAAGAAGAATGGTGAATTTTAAGTAAGATGGGCTTTTACCAAATGACCAAAGACAGTGACATAACAGAGATTCCCAGTTTTATCTCTGTCTTTGCTTAGTTAATCTCAATCTCTGCAATCAGTTCGAAATGTTAAATCTGCGGGAACCAAACGACAGGTCCCCAATTGCAACCCAGGGAATAATCTCATGAAACTGAAGCCTGAAGCAGGAGATGGATGCAGAGAGAGTATTTAAAAATCCCCTATAAAGCGAGATGCAGATGTCCAAGTGGCATTTGAGAAAATCTGTTAAGTGAAATCTTGTAAGTGAAAAGGCCAGTGTTCTGTTTGTGATAATTCTACAGCACCCCTTTCCATATTAGTAAACATTTAACTTTTAAGTGTTCACCATGTAATCATCCACATGTGGGTATTGTGCAGTATTGGTGTCGCAACATCTGTACAATATGTGTATATTTTACTCTGGTCTCTAGGCTTTCCACTTCCAGTCAAGCATGAACCATTCACTGTAGAAGAAAAACTGGAAGCTCACTTTATCTCCGTCGCCATTACCAAAATCTCAGTAGACTGTTCTGATGGTTCTGAAATGCTGAAACTGCATGAATAATTCTCTCTTTGTCCACATTTCCCTTGACAACATCCTCTCGACATTTTCTTACTCATCCTCCTGTGTATTTAGTTACAGCTGCTCCCCTTTTCCCATGCACATGTGGAAGAGCCTCTTTGCTCTCCAGCATTACAGATGTATCCATTACAATCAATACACTGGGTACAGAAGATGAATCATGATTTATGTCCTATCCATCAAAAAGATCTCTCAACCTGCTCACATCGCCCACACACGTGTAATCCATACCCCCAAATCCCTCACAAGTTTCCAGATCGTATCTCTTGTTAATGGACTGATCAAGAATGTGATTTACATGCAGTAAGCACTAGTCACCCTCCAACGGGTGCAGAATGCTCTCAACAAGCAAGTGGTGAGACAGTGCGTAAATTTACATGTCACGATATTTGTCTCCCATTTCTCTGGGGAGACGAAATCCCTCCTGAAGATTCAACATGAAGACTCTGAATTTTTTTGCCCACTCTTCAACAGTGTGGGGATTACTGTAATAGTGTGCTGTCAGACAATGATAGCAATCGGGACCTTGAATTCCACCTGAAAAGCCATTCTTTCTAATTGTCAGTTTCATTACATGGCTGGAATTAAATATGCCCTGTTGAGCATCCCCCTTCGATATTGAGCCTTGTCCTTTCAACATTTCCCTCGTCTCCCCCTTTGGTCACATGAGCCCGATTGACTGCACACCCTCCCTTGCTCTTTCTCAGCTGTGCAATATGGCGACTGAGCGTAACACTTTTAATTTGGGTGCAGTAGATGAACGTGATCGCGTGAGTCATCTGGGCTGGAGTACTTGTGAAAAAATGTCCGGGTAGTCCTCATGAGAAAAAAAAAAGGGAGGGGAGGGAGGTAACTTGTCCATGTGTACATAAATGACGGCATGTTATTTCTTTATTCAGACACGATTCACACCTGACCCAGCATACTATCTATACAGTAAACTTAATTGCTTAATAAAATACTCATTAGATATAACAGCTTCAAAAATTAGGTCAGGCTTTTCTTTCATGGAAACACCTAAAAGGACACATGACATGAATTTTAGAAGGGGGTGCTTTACTGTAGTGTTTCTACTTTTCATAAACATGAAAATTTCGAGACATCTGTTTTGTTAAATCCTAAGTGAACCTTTTAAATATTTCAAATTGTCTAAAACTTTACAAAGATGTGTCCACACCAAATGCATTAAAGAATTAGAAGTGCCCTTAAAATCTCTGGCAAAATTAATAACAATGTCACTCATACCTCTAAACATGCTTTTATTTGAGCGCTTTTGGTATAAAAAAAATCCAGATTGCACCCGTAATTTGCACTGACTGGCATAAACCGGTGTCAGGGACTGGCGGAGGGGGAATGACTTGAATCAAAAATTGCCAGACCCTGGAAATTTGAAAATCAGAGTGGAGATTGCTGGACACCACTTGACACTAGGGGGAGCCATCCATGATACCAATGTACATCTTATGCATACTTACTCCCCTTAACCTAATATCACAATGCTATGATTTGAAGCTTTTGCATTTTTTCCTCACATTTTGGTTAATGGGAAGTTTTAAAAATACCCTTAATTTAAATCCACCCTTTTTCTTCTAACCATGAAAATATAAAAAGTGTGGGGGATATATACTCACACTCCCCTGTGATTTACAAACTTGAACCGTTGTTTTAGTGCTATGATGAACCTTTTTCAAATATTTCTCAGGCGTGTCTCAGTTGATAACATCACATCACTGCTCTTTTTTTATACTTCCCTTTATAAGTGCAGAGCATACTTAATTAAAACACACTTTGCAACTATACCCATTGCTTACAGAAATTAGAGCCAAACTATCTGGCAGAACTGTTGTTACATCCGAATGATTTGCAACTTGGTGGACTGGGAAAGATTCCAGTCAGGGCAGGAATCAATACCTCCTTGCGACCAAGGTGCAGAAACTCTGCAAGGTCCTCTCGCTCGCCAAACAAATCAATGCCTGCCAATAATCATTTCACAGTTGCGTGATAATTTCGCTGATGTGAACATGAATGAGTGGGGAACCAGTCACCTATGTACAGGATTTTCCCCTCTTTTGCATCTTGAGTCAGTGCTGGGAGAAAAACAAGTGGTAGCGTGATATGATAGCCATTGTAAGGGGTAGAAGATTTTCCCCCAGATTGATTGGCTGTTTTCAGTCGCTGCATAATCATCCCTATGGAGAGGTAGAATCTGATACGGAGGTATCCTGTCGTTCAGATCAATAGCACCTGGGAGTTGTAATCAAATAAGACAGTTGTTCCTTGTCTGCAGTGACCTCTACCTTGGTGAAATGTTGGTTGTTGCAGATTGCCTGAAATTTGTTTCATCTTGAATTGTGGTCCTTTCGGGCTTGAAGTTGGAATCACTGAATCTGTGCAAATGACTGTGCCCAAATAATTCCAGTAGTTAATGCTAAAATGTTTACTTTACAGTTCAAGACCTTTTGCTGAAGATGTTTTTGCTTTAATGACTTCTTTTGAGGGAAATTCCTTCAGTGGAGGACGAGGTGGATTCAATAAGAAAACTTCCTTTAGAAAATTATAACTTTGAGAACTGGATCAAAACAAATTCTTGAAATCAGCCAGGAAAGGAAGTTGTAGTGGTACTTCTGAGGGGAGAAGTCAAGCAAAATGGAGTAGAGGAGTTCGTACTGAATTGCAGAAACAGAAGAGGAAAGTTCCACTCGAAAATGGCATGTAATAGCCAATCTCCTGGTTTGGATGGATACCCTCCATGTTTTCTCCGTTCTATAACCATCAACCAACCTAATAGAAGAAACAAAGAGGACTCCTTGGATAGGTGCTCTCCACTAAAAATAGGTCACCGTTTCTGAATTAGCATTGATTGGGCCTTACCGCTGAGGGTTTCAGGCAGAGGAATTGACAACCGGATCTGAGGGACCAACCAGAGCGTACTTGATGTGCACCACTGCTGAAAAGGAGGGGTTGAGTTTAATGAAATTGTGGAATCGGGGGAATGTTTCACAACGTGGCTGACTTCACCAATTTTCTACTTGCTGCATTTTAATCTTAGACGTATTTCTTTCTTCCATTGTCCAAATTGTGAGTTTTTTTGCATCTGACAGAAAGTGTTAAGTGAAATGTTTAAGTTTCAGATAGGAATTTTATGACACCATAGCAGACTAGAACAAAAAGGTTGGTGAGTAGAATTGATCTTGCTACAAAAGAGCCATCATTGAAAGTAGCACAAGTACATTTTAGTTGTCTTAAAGTGAAAAGCCTAATTGGTAAGCTTTCTTTAACTAGAAAACAAGACATATGTACACCAGATAACTTAAGAAATTTCCTGACTCACTTGAACTTTACTTCAGAGATTGTCCTAGTTAATGTTAGTAATCCATCATTCTGAATCTTGTTTCCCAAGCAGCCGTGAAGTACCATGCTTTATCGTCATTCCTCAGGCAACCTGATCTACATGGGTTGTTAATGTTAGAGCTCACAATGTCTGTGCGTAGCTGGAACAATTCCATTAAATTGAGTTCCCCTGCCCAAGATGTGGAAAATATGAAAAAGCTCTGGTCACTGTATACTATTTCAGTTGTCCTCAAGAACTGTTTTCATTTACATGTTAAGAGCGAAGGTCAATGTGTATTAGGAATTAAGAGTAAGATGCTCCATATAAAAAATTTGCATCAATATGTAACTTTTCATGTTAATGTAACTGTTCATGGCCTTTTCATGTTAATGTAGTATCTCATTTGAAAAATATAAGCTCATCAAATAAAACACCAGTTCAATTTGAAATTTCAGGTTTAGGGCACCAGACCCATAAATACATATATATATGAAATGTAATAGTAGTCCCCACAACCAATGAAATTTGAGTGGTGACTGAGAGGCTCGGGTATTTTAAGTATCTTTCTCAGACAGTGTTAAAACTCAACAGAGTGCAGTGTTGTTACTATGTCTGCCCTGTAGACTTCAGCTTGGGCCTTTTTCTTGTCTCTTGTGTATTGTGTAGAGTGCATTGTGTTTGCCATTATGCTCACCATTGCTGTGACATTGATCTTGAAAACTGCAGCAGCTGTCAGTCTCTGGCTAGTGGAGAGGGTGGTATTTGATGCAAAAAATGCTGGGATGTGGGCTGTTTATGTGGCATTCATCAAGCTGTCTTGAGTGCTGTGTATAGTTGTCAAATTTCTTTTTCTGACTGTTAGGCCTACACTATTAGGAACAGTGTTCCTCATGACAAATAACATCTTGACTTACATGTAACATTTATCAGCACAGTTTGATGAGTGCACCTGCTTTTGTAAAGAGAAATATGGTAAGGGTTAAAAATGTCCATCATCCAAATCTGACCGTAACATTGAATTCGGTGATGCTTCAATGTAATGACCCCGTACATGTATGTAGAACATTAAAAATCTGAAAACCTATAACCAAGGTTAAACCCTTTTCAGTGAGAAGAGAGACAGCAGACTTCATGCTATCCAATCTCCGATCAGGAATGAATAAAATTTTGCCCTTTTTAAATGATTTTTTAAAAATTCGGACATATAAATTAAAACATGTAGTTTGAAAGAAATTGCACCAGTTATGAGCCCAGTAGTACCAAGTACCCACAGAAATCAGTGGACTTTGTACAATTTTCAGCCTCCAGATTCCTTGCCTTTTTTCCCTTGTGGTTTCTGTTGGCTGATAGGTAGGCAAGGGGGGGGGGTTGACCTGCATGCCAGTTAGGTCGATGGCTGATGGAGAACCCATGGTCTGTTATTCACGACCTAGATATGAATGTTAAATACACATTGGTGATGTTTTCCCAGAAGAAACCAGAGACTGGGACAATACTTTGCCCAAACACTCAACCCATGTCAAGGTTAAGGCTTGCTAATTGTTTGGAGACAGAGGATTATAGTCAATAGGGGGGGGTGAATAAAAAAAAATTATACATGAATGTGTGATAGTCTACAGAAACAGAAGTGGCCAACAATTTGAAAAGAAAAACAATTTTAACTGCAGTAATTAACTTCGATGAATAACATGTATTTCTAGTGCTCATTGGCAAATCATTTATCGCACTGAGCAAATTATTGGATTCCATTGTGGCCCCCAAACAAAAAGTTGTTGTCATATATAGTACTGACATAAACTCAAAGGGCTGTGAAATGAAACATGCCCATGTTGTTGCACTGTTAACTTCTTACTTAGCAGAACAGTTTCATTGCTTTGTAAAAAAATGATATGGTCTCATATTTACACAAATTATACATGATGCTGAAATGAAAGCACTAGCAATAACCATAACCCCCCAAAGACATGGCTGACATGCAGCACAATTTTTGTTTTGCATATATGAAAGCTAGTTTTCAACACAAATTAAACAAAAACAGGAACAAAACGAGACCTTTTAAAACATTCATTTTCTAAACTAGTCTCAGTTCAGAGAAATATGAGGAGAAAAATAACCACTGAAGTGCTCAATATATTGTCCTTAAGTAATGGAACGTGCTGTGGAAATTTAATCCTAGCTCATTTTGAGGAAGTGCGCTTATCATTCAAAGTGAATTTCAATAGATCGCCTTCACGATATTGGTAGGTGGTGGCAATATTGGAGCCTAATCAGCACTCGCAATGAGGTACACTTACAAAAGTATCACGGAGCGGCAGTGCATATCTCTATGAGAGGAGCAGTGGGTCATGTGCATAATTGCCTGATTGATGCTGTCGGTAACCGACATCCAACGGCAATCGTCAGGGAGAACACAAGGGGACTGGCAACTGAGGGCCCAGATTTCCGCGAGAGATTGCCCGTGTTATTTACGTTTTGGGGCGCTGGCGGCATACTACAAAGTGATCGCTCAGGCTTGCCAAATGCAGCATGCAACAGTAAATGAAAGATCTGGAAATGGATTTGACATGACTTGGCTATGATAGACGGCTTAAATACAGTGACGGAACGTTAGGGCCAGGAAAAAATTCGCATCAAATATGGACATTTCTATTAAGATGAATTGGTCCTGAGAACGGAGTTTACCATCAATTATTAATGCTACAAGGAACATCCTTTCACAGAGAGTGTACCGCAAGCTATTACAATTTATTATCAGTTATTTAAATAGAATTATTTGTGCATGGTGGATTTGCCTTCTTAAGGTCATAAATGTCCAGACACAAAAATTATAATGCATTACATTATACATTATTATAAATGCTATGAAGATATTTAACTTAAATCAAAAGATTATTTTTTCTAAAATGGGAAAAGAAGTGGCAGCACACAAGCTTGTGGTTTTATGTGAAAGTTTCATTTTTTAGTTGAATCATCAACCATTTCCTCACACTTTTAATGTGCGTATTTTACCTGGGTTTGAATCTGGTGATCCTCATTCATGTTTATTCCCCTCCTACTCCTTTTTCTTTTTAAGGCCTGAGTGCATGTAGTTCTTGTCATGCTCCAAATAAAGCCGTAGACTACAGACTGACATGAGCTGCTTCTCTCTGCGCTACCAGATGCAAATAATTAATCCTTTATGTTGATGACTCAGTAATATTGTCTCTCCATTAGCTGGCAACCGGTATTCTAATCAGTCATTTAATTCCATTAGAGGCTGGCTGTAATGTCTGTCCAGTGTTTCATAATCAATAAAGTGAAACCTTTGCTCTGTTCTATACAAACAAATACATAAAAGTGTGGCACATAAATTGATCATTAATGACTTATGGGCCTGTGTGTGCTTACATAATTGACCACTCTTTCATGTGGAGTATCCTTCAATATCAGAGTTAGAGTTGATGAAATAAGACATAACCATGACATTACCATGGTCCAGTTATTCAAAAGATATGTTTCACATGACACTAGCGTTATGTACCACTGGAGATTTCAAATATGGGTGGATGGGGTCCGGGGGGGAGGGGGGTTGGGTGTGGGTTAGGGATTATTGTTCAAAGTAGGAAAAGACAGGATATGGTGGTAGGTGACACTGTTCATGGAGGCTATTTGTTTACCAGGACATTATGTCCAAAATTGTGCCTGCTGCTTGAAACTTTCACTGGCAAGCACTTGCTAGCTGCATTAACTTACCATAGATGCATGCATTACTCACAGGGGAAGCTATTTGATATGAATGCATACATGATTTTGTTGACAGGAACAGCATCCAAAAATTTCTCTTGAAATTTTTTGTGTAAACATGCACATTGTTTAATCTTGACTCTCCGTCTTTATTTAGTGTGTTTCCTCAAACTTTTTGATCAAACCAGCACCATGTGCTGACTGGCTAGCATTCCAGAGTGGGAATAATCTGGAACACGGGCATCATCACTGGCTCTTGGGGAGATTTCGAATAATCCCCATGCTGAGTTACCTGTAAATGATTTGCCATCTTCAATTGAGCATCTCCAAAAGCCAGCTCACCCCCACAGCTGGACCCCTAGTGTAAGTCAAGATTCTCCCTGAGGGTGGACAGGAGCCAAGACACCCAGAGACAACAGGAGAGAGATGGGGGGGGGAGTCAGGATGCCAATATCTCCCAGAGTCCTCAGGAGGAGGGAGGAGATTGATTGGAGCAGGCCCACATCCCTCATCACCTTGGAATGCTTCAACAGGGATGATTGGTGGTGGTCAAAAGTATTACAGAATATGGCGGGCTGGGATACCAATAGCAGATGTCCACACAGTTTCAATCACCGAGAGTCTTTCTACAGGATGGTATGAATGCCTTATATTTCTTCAAGTACATGTAATTGCACCCCTCACAAACATTGCGCGGCTTCTGGCTGGATATAGAAATAACTCAGTGTGAATATCACAGCCAAATGTTTTAAAATGCAGATTATTTAGCATCTTGCCAATTGGTTGTTTTTTGCATTTTGTTTCTTTCTAAAACTCACAGTTTAACTTGGTTTTCATTTATTTTTATATTACTGATTTTTATCTCTGTATATTATACAAAAATTTTTCAGTTCATGAGTGGAAAGTGGTATCCTCACATTGTTGACAAGTTTTCTGAGAAATGAGGGGATTGTGGTCAACTTCAGAAATACAAGGCTTTATAGAAAAGGTCTTTGTACCATTATGCCATGAATTTAGAAACATGAAGAAATGTTTAGTGAGTACATGCCTTTTAGTGCCTTATTTCTTTCAGACCAGATACAGATGACTGTTTTCATTTGTCCATAGGCACAAAAAGAGGATCATGCCAGCCCCACGCAGCTACAAATGCATTTGTACACGAAGGAAAATTTGAGAGGGAGAAACGGGCCATGGCATTTTCTTTTCAGTCTATTTTATTTCCCTTCCAAATGAATGCAAAAAGCCTCAAAATGTAACCCCCCCTCACCCCAAAAAGCCATGAAATGTTACTTGAAACAAATTTTTAAGTTTTTGGCCTTCCCCTAAAACAACTCCCCCCCCCACAAAAAAAATAGTTCTGGATTTGCCCTTGTTGCGTAGTTCCTTACTATCAACAGCACTATTTTTTTATTACATGTTTCTTTTTTTGGCAGTAGAGTAGCTGCATGTGAACTCCGGTTTGTCTTCCATAAAGATTGTTTTAATTTGATGTAGCCTCAAAAATGTATGTTGAATTTTTGATAGAAATGTGTTCCATGTGAATTCTGTTCTGATTTGTTTATTTCTTTCTTTTGTTTCAGTCCATAGTTTAGTTTGTATGGAAATTCCTTGTTGATCCAAGTTGGGTGGACAGCTGCTTTTCTTATATTTTCATGCAATAGAGCTGATGGAAAACACAAAGCTCCACATATGCTTTTTTACACTCCTCTGTGCTCTCTGTATGCTGAATGCTTGGTGTGCAATTGTATGTCATGACCTTCAATTTACACTTGAGTAAATTGCAACTAAATGCAGGCCTGAAAAAAAAATAATGGCAGGTGTGGACACTTAAGTTTATTGTGTCAGTTAATGGGAGCGTGTATGTCCAAATCACTCATCACACTATGGTACAAGTGGATCTCTGCCCTACCATTCTCTGCTTTTGAAATCAGGGCCTTGCTGTAAGACTGCAGTCATGGTACTCTGTCTCTGACACTAGCGACCCAAATGTCAGACAAGGGTGATATGTATGTGTCACTAAATATTCCATATAAGCACCACACCTCGAGTATGGAGATAGAGGGAAATATTTTCCCCCGCAGGCATGTACAAATAAGAAGCCTAGGCTTTCTAGGGCACATGCATAATGCATTGATATTTGCACCTCGTTGGCAGTGTTGCATCAGTGTTCACTTTGTGGCCATGTTGCCCATTGAGTTTGTGTGTGTCTGCAGATTTCCCCAAGCTAGGCGGGGATGCGTGGCGCCACATGGGGGTCAGGGGTTACTCAAGATGGGGATGAGTGATCTGTGGTTGCCTTGGAGATATCATGTGTGGCTGTGTGGATAGACCATGGTTAGAGCACAATCATGCAGCTGTTAATATTCATGTCAGAAGTAGTTTGAAAACCTGTTTGTCAAATTTCTATTATTTTTTTAATACCTTGAACAGACATTTCAAAAGATGTTGAACTGGTATTTTTTTGGGTAGAGTGTTTATGTATAAAGGTTGACAGTTGCTTGAATTATCTGAAACCCACAGTATTCGAGCTGCTGCACATAAACTATTAAAGAGTTGTGTCTTTTGTAATACCAAATTGATCAACTTGATCAGGTACAGAAAAACACGGTCATGTTAAATCAATAACTAGTTTCTTTACAAACGTTTTCTCAGAAGCATTGGTTTGATTCATCAAGAACTGCTTATGTGGAGACTGTACAGAATCTGTTAGCTTTAAGGTAAGACTTCTATTCAGTTCCATTTACAGTATTGTGACAATTTATGCCATCCACATTTTCATTGAATTTCCTCAGCAGGTCTTCTAACCAGGAAGGAAAATCATATTTTCTAGGGTTGATAGGTAACTTTCTGCTTGAGGCCATCTAAGCTGCAAGGTGACATCATTTTGTCATTTAGATTCAGTCATTATTTTCAATGACTTTGTCGCAGTGCTGGTGGTCTTTCGTCTCCACCAAACATCTTACCAGGATGAGTCAACTGAATTCCATCAGTGAATATCCATCCCCTGTCCTCTTATTCGCGAATAAACAAGACAGATAGATAGCCAGGTTGCTGAGATAGGGTGAGGGAGGCTGTACAGATAAGGAACAAAATAAACATTCCCTGTGCAGCAGTGAAAAGTCGGAAGTGGAATGTCTACAAGTCTCGGGTAGATTCAGTGAGTGAATGAGATTGGAGGCTTGATGTTTTAAAATTCATCACTTAAAACCAAGTTACAGTTGCCATTGCTCTGAGTCACCAGCACAAATATAGATATTGATAGGAAGGCAGGTGATATATAAGCTTTAGGCGAGAGAAATTTTAGACTTAAATACGTGTATGGCATAGCGATATGTTTGTTGTATTTTGCTATACAAATATTATGTCTATATCCACACAAGCAGTAGGACATCAACTTATAATGATAAATGTATCTCACACCACCTGGAATGTTTTACATTTTGTGTAATTAGAAATAAGCAGTAACCAAATTAAACTTCATTGTGATTATTCTCTTATTGATTTGAAAGAGACTGTTATTGCATATTATTTTGATGTACATGAATATTGCTACAATCATCAGTTACTTTGTAAAATCTCACTATACACAGGTTACCTGAAATTAAGGATAATTACAAAGATCACAGTTTATCTCAATATTTTCTGAAGAAGTGATATGTTGCTCAAACAGACCTAATGCAATTGATGGTCTGCCTCATATCTGTAACAATGTATCCCCGAGATGTGCTGCAGCCTATCAGCAGTTGTAGGTTTCTGCTTGAAGCTCCACATTTGCTTATCAAACTCACATTCTGAAAGGTTTTAAAGAATAGAATCATTGAGTCTATGCCTGTTACCACGGTAACTCAAGCCTTGCCAGGCACAGCTTGATAAATTCCCATTGGGTAGTGCATTCAGCTTTCCAAATTACAAACAGTTCCTCACTTAATTATCTTGTAGGTTAAAAGACGGTTGGCGCTGGTCACGTCATGTCTCCATAGATACACATGAATCATCATGTTGAACATTCAGACAAATCGAAGTTGTCTAGGTAAATCAAAGTTGATGGCCTCTCTTATGTGGCTCATTGAGCCAATTTATTTGGGGGCCTTTCAGATGAAAAAGAAGGTTGCAGGGTTGAACAAATGTTAGAGGAATGAGATTGTTTGCGAATTCCGTATTTTTGCACTGAATTTTTTAGATAAAATAAAGTAATAATACGACAGATGTGGCAATCAGGGACTGGCTAGTGAGATGTTGAAGTGGGAAATAGTTGGACCACAGAGGAGAATTTGCTGAAAGACAGGGCCAGTGGCTCAAAGGGAGATAGGCAAGATGGAGACATTGCCGAGAAAAACACAGTAAAAGAAAATTCTTTAAATGTGGTAACTGCAGGTGGTTTCTTGTATGTCTGCGACTGTCCATCTTATATGATATTGAGCTATGAGACAAAATAGTTGTTCAAAGTCTGTAGAACAGGCATTTGCTTAAAGAATTTGACAGTTTTGGAAGCGTATTAAGCTACGGCTAGATCTGTTGTCATTTTTTATGCATTCCTCATCATCTAGCAAAGATCACATGCTCCAGCTAATGTTGGATGCGTGTATCCTTGATGAGAATCAATGTTGATGTTATCAGCTAATAAACCTGACCTTGAGTGCTAAGCACTTGCTGTATGAATCATCCCAGCTTTGGCCATGAACATGGCCGCAGGTCTCACTGAAAGTCAATTTTGTTGGGTATTAAAAAATTCATGGCAACGGCAGTCTCCAAGGGTTTACAGTTCCCCAAATGGTTGCTAAATGATAATTGTCTAAAATACTCAGCCAGTCAATTCCCAAGTGAGATGGATGTATTTCTCTAATAAAGGGGGCTCCACATGTTCCAAATTTTTCTTTTCCAGGATATGCCTCTCTTTAAATATTCAGACCAATAGCTATTTGCATATTGCTGGAAAATGCTAAATGTTCCTGAATAACATCATACATCAACAAAACTGCTGGTTCACAGTTGTCACCTTCAGTCCTTCCACCATGCATTGACTTCAACACCTCATGCTTTAAAAGTCCTGGATGTACGAATGACCAGTCTGGTCATTTTGGAAAGGCTTTATGACTATCATTTCTCTATATTACAACTTGAAAAGCTGACAGTGACAACTATTAAAAGAGATACATTTAGTATTGACAGTCCTTGTGGAAATTGTGGAACTTGAGCTGCAGTGTGGTTAGACTTCAAGACAAGTTGTTTGACAGTCATGTTTTGTCTGTGAGCTTCAGTCGAAATCCGTCGGGTGCGGCTCTAGTTTAAGATTGGCAACATTGTTGTCCGGGTAACTGTATGGTCAACGAGGCAACTAATGTCCCCATGCAAAGGCAGAAATACATCTATAACATGTAGATTGCAGGAAGTAATGCCTGTGTAGATCGCAAGGATATTGCAGTCAGAGAATAATTTGTACCAAACCAACTACCGACTTAGTAGCACCAAGTCTATGGTATGGTCAACTAAATGAGGCTCCCTTAATACACAGTGAACATTTCTCATATCTTTATATAGCATTAGTATTTAACAATTAATGCCAGTTGGTTGTTTGTGAAATATACTGAGCTTCTGAATGCCTGGGAGAGATCTTCATGGTGTGGACATCACTTTGAGGATTCGTGACCAGACCTTATAAAGCTGTCGTGCTTGGCGCAGCATTTTTTTTAACCAGAATGTTTCCTGTTTTTTTTTGTCACCAGCGACAGTCCCGTTTAGGCCTTGCCAAACAGATTGCTCCACACTCCCTGCATCAGCAAAATATCTTTTGTGGCAACAAGCCTCCCCTTAGGGGGAGAGCCAATGTTTGCCTGAAATCAGCTCCCCCCCCCCTTCCTGTAAGGTTGTGATCTAGTCCAAGACAGAAAAAACTTCAAACGCTGACCCTAATGCGCCTCAGGGATGATTTGGGCAAGTGAATGGCTGGCTACTTTGAAGGGGCCACAGTGGAAAAATGTCCGATTGTTCTTTTTGGTCTTTTGTCGAGTTGTGAAGTGGCCCACTCTTGGAGAGAGCGTGGACAGAGTTAGCTTTCCTGTCTGAGTGGAGCAAGCCACGTTTTGTCAGTATGCATAAATATTCAACTCTTTTTTGTTACCCATTTCTCGTGACATTAGAATTTCCATCAAATATGTGAAATTATACAAGAAACGCCCAATTTTCCCCAAAAAATCTAATGAGAGCCCCCAGTGCATGATAAACTTCCTGTGAATTTTTACAGATGGAATGGGCCATTATATTTTTCCCTACTGAATACACTTTGAAGCAACTACTGCCGTAGGGCCTACTACTTGAGGCCAGACCCCCTTACAAATTAGTTCTTGCTCCTTGGTATGAATGTTAAACTTAGAATTATAAAATGAAATAGACTTAAACATCAATGCTGTCAATTACAGTATACTGTCTTGCATTCTAGGCATAAAGGTAGAGATATTCCATCATGTCATGCATGGTTATAATGTACAACATTGAAGCATACAAGTCAGTGTTGGATGTTAATCAAGTTGCCTGTCTACTTGCTACAAAAAGAGCATCCCATTAAAGTTGCAAACAAGAAACAGTTTATGAATATTCATTTTAGTGAGAATTTGGTTAACATCAGAATCATCAAAATTGATCAGAGCCAGAATGTTTACTAGTGTTAAACAATATTTAACAACCTCCCTAGATGCAATAATGTGAATGCAAGTATGCCTCTTGGCATCTCAGGTAACTCAAGCTGTTTTCATAAGGGCATGGTACCAGGCATAGCTATCTCATTGAGGAACGCACCCACAGACACTGCTCATTCTTCCTGATGGAAGTAAAGGCATAGCCACAAGATGTTTGATTTTGAGATAGCCCTAGCCACTCACAAGATACGAAACTGCCAAATACCAAGCATTTTCCTGTGGCCATCATTCGTCTCTGCTTCCATTTACTCTTGGGATAACTCTGGCTCACTGAAGTGAAATGATGGAAAGATTACTGCAGCAATTAACAGCTTGCTCTGGGTTGTTCTCTTGGGAATTCAAACAGAGCTGAGGGTTATTTATCTGAACTTTGGATTCCCATTGGGCAATCTAAAGTAGAAATGTTATTTGCCAACCCCTTATCTTTTTGTTACTGTGGAGCCTAGTGCTGAACCATCTCCCCCGTCTTCCAGATGTCAAGGAACTGGCATGAACCACAAGAAATTTTCCCTTACTGTCTCATGAATGAATCATGCTGAGGAATTTGATTATGAATGAGTTGTGCGGTCATTGACACTTAAACATTTACATGTTTTTGTCTCTCATCAGGTTTTGCAGATTTGGAGAGACACTTGTGCAGTAAGCATTTCATGCATAATGCAGAAATGCAGAGCCAGTCATGTAAATCCCCCATAAAGTGTAATATTGCTTCGAAGTCTCGAATGTACATGCTGAGGACTTAAGTTTAATGGGCTTTTTCTCAGTTTGGGTAGCCCTGCAGATGTTTGGATAAAATCTACCAGTACAAGACTTAGCTCTGTCCATATATGAGTTTGTTTCTTCGACTTGCCTCAGACCAGCATTGTAGCAGGGCTGATAATTAAATGGTAAACTTTAAGGGCTGATTCTTTTGCCTTTGCAGTTAAAGATCTCCTAAAAACAAAGTAAGCACTGAACACGTGGCCAGTATACTGAAACTACAACAGTGATGAAAAAAAATTTCTTTAGCAGGATCACTCCCAAAAAAGGGAGGAGGATAGACCTGCCCTCTCCAATGATCTCAGCTGTTCCATATTTAATTGAGAGATTAATTGGTACATGGGTATACCATTTGCAAGTTTTAATTCAGCCTGACAGTTGTGAACTGATAATAATATTCCTTTTATTTCCACCAATGATGTGGCTCCTTTCATCAGGCAAGCAGACTTCGGACCACCATCAGTGCTCACTCAGGGTCACTATGAATCCCCTTTCTTAGCAATGAGTGTAATGGGATATCTGTGGCACCTTAGGCCTGGGTGAGATTAAACCTTTGTGTCAATGGCCAAGTCCACCTGATTGACCAGAACCCCTCAAACACCTTATGCATATGAGGGGAGCCCAGAAAATCTGTTGACACAAGGGAAGCTTTTTCCCCTATGTGCTGCTTTGGTGTTGTTTTTAGTTATAGGGTGTGTTCATAAGGGATTTTTTCTAAGACCAGCATGTATTGGCTAATGCCTTATATTTTTACTGCCAGGGGTAATAGGGTTGGACAAAAGAGGGTGATTTGTTTCTTCCGGATTCCATCTCAAGGGCTAGACTTTCTCAGGCATTTTATTTTCATCCCAGTTGACTGGAAGTTTCTCGTTGCTCGGTAATAAATTGTTCTGCTTATTTTTGTACTCATCTAAATATATAAAACCGTCAAAGCAAAGGCAAGAGTCAAGAAAATCAGTGAATAATTCATTTATATGATTGAGCATATTCATTTTTGTCTGCACTGAAAATGTCAAATTGTGTAAGTCTTGGTTAATCCAAAACTAGTCAACTTCTAGAAAGTGATGTTACCCCCATAATTCTTTAATGGAAAATGCTTTTGCAGTTATCATAGTCAGCATGTAGGGAAAAGGCAAGAAAGAAAAGAAATGGCAGAGAAAGTTGCTGAAGACAGATATGAAGTGTACACACGTGTACAGTTTATACTTGGGTAGCACCACATATTGCTCAAGTTGTGTATAATTATACCGGGGATTGTCAACCGCCGCCTCCAACCCCTGCTGAGGCATGCAGCAACTGTTGACAATGGTGTTGCCCCCTAAAGTGGCATGGTCACAGTTGTTCCAGTGGAGGCAAATGTTGGGGGAGGGGATCGGTCGGAAAGGATCCACCTGGCCACTCTCCCTTGCTAGACGTCACACTTGCCTGAAGATGAGAGAGTCTCCTTTCACCTTATTTGGAAGGTACAAGCCAGAGAGGGGACAGTTGTAAGAGATTTGGATGATTAGTTGTCGGCATTTTTAGCACTGAAGTTAGGGGCTTGAAAACCATGTTTTAGGCATTATACCGTCTGACTCTGAAACTCAATTTGGCTGAAGCTTCTTGCAAGCAGTATAGAAGGTGACAAGTCTGTTTTTATACATTATCCTTGGTATGTTTTTAAGTTAGGCTAATCCTTGCATAAGATATGAATGTTGTTTGTGCAACATTGGCCATTTGTACAGCTGGAGGAGAAATTGCTTATCAGTCAAAACTTTGTTGAAATGAAATGAATTTTAAAGATTCTTGAAACGTTATGGACTTGGATAATGTAAGAATGAGAATTTTTGGTTAAGTGTATGTGAGCATAGTTGAAAGTGTAGATGAAAAATTCATTTATAAAGCTGCTTGATTGTAAGGAAAAGTGTCGTCGAATGCCAGTGATTAATAGAGGGCGCTCTAATAGAAAGTACTGATTTGAGTGGTAATCGGATTGAAACGGAGTACGAAATTGAAATGTTTACTCTAAAGAAAGAAATGCCAGGCATTTTAGCATGCACCTAATTTAAATGGGTTGGAGGGGCCAGCGCCTTTAAAAAAAAATCAAAAAGCAGACTGCCATTCGTCTAAGTAGAGAATTCTGTGGTCACCTCTACGGTATTATACTCGCAATAAATTTGCATTGTCTCATTCATGATTCAAAGTCATCTTGTTCAGTGTTAGAAAGGCACTGACAACAGTGGAAGATAATGACATTTTAATCTTGTAAACCGTTCCCTATTTCTAATATTGTCCACGCGCTTGGCGGTGTGTCACAGCTGCGGTGTCTCCCGATTGAGTGCCCAGTGATGGCATCAGTGTTGCCATAGTTTCCAAAGGCCCGGTGTCCATGACAACGTTCATAAGTCTGTGATTGCAGGAAGGAAATGTCGAGTGGTGAAAGCATATTCTTGTTTATCTCGACGGCAGACAGAATGGGATTGGGGAGAGAAAAGTCCATGAGAATGAGTAATGAAGGAGGGGAATAATCAGATGGAGAAAAATTCCAAGCACTTTTTTCCAAATGATTCAAGCCATATGGAGTGTATTGGAATTTTTACAAATTAAACTTAAATCAAACCACCAAAACGATCAGTGTATGGAGTGAGGTAACATTGGTATTTTCTTGCCGTTTTCCTCGCGTTGTCGTTTACAAATGACAAATGAGCTTTGTTATCCTCTATTGAAACAACCACGGATGACTAATGGATGTTTTGATCAGATTTGTGTGAAAATCCATAAATATGAGAAGATGCCGGGTGCTTTACATTTTTAATAGTTGTAGAATTAGAAAATGTAGTGTAGTTCATAGCAACCAAACCTGTGGGCAAAGGTTTTTTGTCTTGAAGTCTATGTAATTTTAATTTGTAAGTCTCTAATTTGTTTTCTAACCAAGCTTGCAGTGAAGGTAGTAAGCAGAGAACCCCACAGAAACCCCACTGCTCGTAACATGGACCTCATTGACTAAGACAGTTTTCTATCTTGATGTCATCAATTTGGCTGCTTTTTATCCCTTTTCTTCTCCTCCAACAAAGGGCAAAATTGAAAATGCTTTTAGTGCAGCCCCTTCTCTGTTACTTGCCGAGGAGAGAAGATGCGAGTGAAAGCATGCGTGTATTGGGGCGTATTATCCCCTCATTGAGGATCGTCCTTGAGCAGGAAGAAAGGGCCAGGCGAGGAATGCAAGTTAGACAAGAAATGGAAATTCTCCAGGGGGAGAGAGTTCTCCCTTGACGGGCAGGGGAAGAGCTGAGAGACGAGTGAGTTGGATGAGAAGAGGAGTAGGAGGAATTGTCAAGAAGAGAAAGCCTGGTGCATAATTGATGGAGGGTCTTCTTGGTGAGGACGATAATACTCATCAGTAAGCTGATAGAGGTGATGCGAACTTTCAAGACGAATGTTCAAGCTGCCCTTTTCATCTCTCGAGGCCCTGAAGTAAAAATTGTATTTAAAAAGGTGAAGAGGACGTGCGTGGATTAGGAGCAAGCAGTTTCCCTTGATAATTTGATCTCTCAAACGCAAAGTGATGCTGCAGTGTGAAGTGCATAACATGTTCACAATGTCCAGGGTCATCTCGTGCATTAGCTCTCTTTCCTTCCCTTCCTCAGGACTGTACATGGATATTACACTTCCACACCAGGCAAGTTCTGTCACTGCTTCGTGCAGTGGTAGTAATTTGCGCATCTGTTTACCAGAATAGTAAATTAGTTGGGGATATTAAATGACTTTTATTGCTGAATTATAGCAGAAAACATAAAAAGACAAACAATGTAAAGACAATCAAAGACACGAGGAAACATTACCAATTGTCATTCTCCTCTTTCTCCTTGCAATGAAGAATCGTTCTGTATAAATATCGAAATGTTCCAGTATCTTAAATTTTGGTTGATACGTGCCTTTGCATGCTATGAATGATTTTGACATTAAAGTATCAACTTAGATTCTAGCTCTTTAATCACTCTATCCTCTGACATTTCAACTCAAGCTTGGCTTGTCTAGACTGAAAATTCGTCCCTATATCGTGGTAGGCTTTAGGGCAAGTTGTTATAATGAAAGTTGGCTCCGAAGCAATTTGATCGGTAAATCTGAGTAGTCATTGTGGGTTTCTTGGCTGAAAATTACATGGTTATCCTGATACAAGCATTTCCGCACTGTGATTGGAGTTGATGGGGTGAGGCACCAATGCAATATGTCTCCGATTGTCATGATGTACGACCAGTCTGTTTTCATGACAGTCTCTTCAATGGAGCAATTTTTGTCGAGAATGTCTCTTGATCGTACATTTGTAGACCTGATGAGTGGTACAGTTTTTGACGTGTTGTCATGGTGCGCGTCAGATCTGGTAATCTTACGATTTTTTTAATGATCTCCACTGTAGTTGCCCCAAAAGTCAGCTTCCGCCTTGGCATGGCATTATTTTCATCATTGGAACTTTTTAAACCAAAATATTGAGAATTGAATGATGACTGGAATGGTGGAGTTCTTTGCATGAGCTAATAAGTATCGAAACAATGCCATCTTGCCGCTTGTTTTTAATAAGAACCGAAATTGTACTACTGCCTCTCATAAATTCCTGAATCACAATGTAAAACACTCAAATTCGACTTCTGATGAGTGAAGTAACGGATTCAGTTAATTTCCACATTGCTGGCATCAAAGTCATAATTAACAGATTCCATAAGATTTAAAGTAGAAAGTCGAGAGAGCTTTGAAATCCAACTTGACCTCTGTGTGGGTAGAATACCAGTACGTATTTGAGGAACAACTGTTTTTGTCTGTTGTAAGGGGAAACAGGGGCCCAAAATCTTCTTTCTTCTGTCCAAATTCTTAGACGGGGATAAATACATTTTTGTTATATATTTTGGTGGACGCTTAAAATGGAAAAAATAACATCCTGATTCTTTTACTGGTGGAGGAATAGCTTGGTGTGTGAAATTTGAAAATCACAGGTTTGAATTTAGGGATCTTTTTCAAGATCCTAGTTTGTCCCGTTTAGAACAGATTGCACCTTCTGAAACACACTAGCAACATGATTAAATCACACCATGTTTTAGAAATTGACACGACACAATACATTTAAGTCAGCACCATCACTAATACGCTGATGTTATCTCTTTTCTGACTAAATTTTTGATATATATTGTTTTGGCTGTATCCTCTTTGTCAAATATAAATCTTGATTCACTGCGAATTCATCACGGTTTTCAAAACAGGAGGAACGACATTCTTCAAGCTGTCTGCATCTTGCCAGCTGTTTTCTTGCCAGCCGATTTGTTTATGCAGCCGTGCCGCCATAAATTGGGAAGCCAAAACATTCATTGTGACTGAGGAGATAGGGACTGCAGTTTAGGAGAAAATCTGAGACGAGAAAAATATGGGAGAATGTTACCGCCCCTTGGAATAAATCATCATCATCGCTTGAGTAATGTATTGTGGCTTGAGATTGTAAGATCCAATGTTGCCAGTCACACTGCCATATTGTTCACAGTACACGTATTGATTTGTTAGAAACAAAAATCATCTAAAATGTCAATCATTTTACACCCAAAGCGTCTTAAAAACTTAAACAAGTTAGTTGGTCGAGGGTTTGAAAAGATCATTTTGAGGGGTTTTAATTGGAGACTGCCAGCTCTTAAACCTGAGCTTAGTTGCTGAGCCTACCCGCCTAACCAAGTTTTGACTTTCCTGTTACAAGATAAGATTTTCTGCCCGTTAACCCAATTTCAGTTGTACATATTTTTTATCAGTATCACAGTTTGCCTCATCATCGTCCTGATTTTCCCGTGTTCAAGCTGCTACGGTACTCTGCACCCCCCTCCTGGCTACACCAGTAGGGGGGGGGACTGGTTTGCCTACTGCGGAATTCATGTTGCGAAAAACTATTCTTTCGTTGCGTATGTTCAGGGTGGTTTTCCAAACTTAACTTTTGCTTCGATCGTTAGCAAGAAGGCCTTAATTTCATGAACTTTGTCTCCCATAAGATGAGACTGTGTGGCCGTTAAACTTGCGATTTCTTACTTTCTGCCGCAAAAACAACTGACTATAAAGTGAAGCCACAGTTTTGATTTTTTTTTGTTTCCAGTTGTAAGTATAAATATATTTATATAAATGATTTTGCAGGTCGAAATAAAAATGAGGCCATAGACAAAAGGAGATTGGCGAATGGCGTTAAGAGTTAATTTCATCACGAGTGGACATCCGGTAGCGACAGTTGATATCACATGCTATTTCGCGGGTTAGACCGACTGTTATTTACAACAAATATGTAATAATCCTCTTTCGAACACCCGACCCCCCTACCCCACTCGACCCCGCCTTTCAGAATGGAAAAAGGAAAGTCAAGAATCTCGTAGGTTTATGTATATTCTCAAGTGCACAATCCTGATGATGAATTACCCCTGGAAAGAATGTAAAAGGATTAGCAGGGGGAAAAAAGAAGTTCCGAATGATAATATCCAGTTTCCTCAGCTGTTATGGTGATTGAACTCGGCCAGGTGCTTTTTAACCTTGAAATAGGGTAGATGTTATTTCTTTTCTCGGTGCAGACTAAGATAACATTGATCCGGATTTGGTAGAACATGACTGTGAAACGCTTTGGCGAATTAGTCCCAGCTGAGGGCTGAGCCAAGCCCCACTGCTGCACAGCCCGTGGGAATTTAAACTCGCAAATAGTTCGCTGCAACCTCACAAAGCT
This sequence comes from Acanthaster planci, assembly GCF_054643075.1. NCBI lineage: Eukaryota > Metazoa > Echinodermata > Asteroidea > Valvatida > Acanthasteridae > Acanthaster > Acanthaster planci. Next base: position 18,800,761 of record NC_141779.1, read on the forward strand.
TAACTTTTGCCCTTGGGTTTCACTCTGATCTTGATCCCGGCCTGAGCTGTTGTTTTATGCTGTTTGAACCTACTTAACATCGACTAGGCCTAGACTTCACCAAAAACATTGGCCTTTCCGGTTGGATACTCTAAAGCTTGCAGATGCGTTTGTTGATGCATCAAGAATATAAAGACAGGTACTTTTGGCCAGTATTTGAAACTATAAACAACATGACATAATTATGAGCGGTTTGAAATGCAACGGTGTTAAAGCTCAGGTGCTCGCTCACCTGTATGACACTGTAATGGATGAGCTCCTGTTTGTGGGATCAAGGCGGCAGCTGAATTGCTGGAGCTTTGCAGTGTAACAAAGTCCCGCAGATGTTTCACTTAATAAGTACAAATTATTTCATTAATCTTTGATTTGCTAAAAAGAATCCCAGGAACAGTCACAGGCAAGATCCATCGTAAAGTATTTGAGCTGTAGAATTCAGCTCTGCTGAGAAAACCTTTACTAAGTGCCTGGTGTATATTCGTCCCTGGGAGTTTCCTGGAGAACTGAAATATTGACCTGAACAAGTATATCTTGCATAGTTAATCGTGTATAGCATTTTTATCACCTCAGGCTTTATTGCTGTTGTTAAATCATCACATTAGTTGCATGGCTTCGGATTAAAAATGAAACGCACCTTGATCGCGTGTACTATTTTGGGTCACGTCAGTGCTCAAGTACATGTACCTCCTCAACGGTCACTGATGCCATATGGCAGCCGCCCTCTCTAAGACATTGGTGTGGTTGCGCATATTCAAATGAATATAAGGGTGTGTCTGAATCTGTTGCGAGAGTTAGGTCTGTATCTTCGCCTGCTACACGTTGGGAGTTTGCAGGGACGTGGTGACAACAGACCTAACAGTGGCTAATCTTGAAGCTGGTTTCAGGGTTTGCGCCTTCCAGCGTAAATCAGTGCGCGCACATGGTGAGCCGTGCACACAAAGGTCATCTAGTGCTACCGCGTCAAGTTAACGCAGTGTGGTGCCTTATGAAGCACAGGCATTAAGGTGTAATCCCTTTGACCAAAGTCAACCAGGACATCATGAGGGGAAACAATCCAGGCTTTGCGCGGTAGCCATCTTGCAGGCCAGTGCTCTTGTTCCACGGGGTATGCATAAAGGAGGTTTCCCTGTGGAACAAAAGAACTACCCCGCAAGATGGCAGCTATGCAAACCCTTTATAGTATTCGTGTCGATTTCACAGTGCAGTCTTATGATTATGAAGAAATTCGAGTATTTGTGCCAGGTTCTTCGCATGGCTTTCTTTATGTCCTACGTTAGCACACCGCCATTTTGGAAATCACTTTATCCGTCACAGTATTATAAATACCGGTACTGCCGTGCTTTCTTTTCTTCGTAGGGTCTTTGCGTGGTATGAAGACACCGACCCAGACCATCTTACATCTTGCAGCGAAGTATCTGGTGATAGGACCATGCAGGATTCTCAACCTGTCGTATCGAGCCGTGGTGTCCAGCTTATTTGACGTTGTTCATTGCAAGATAGGAGATAATCATGCCATTACTGGTCAGTGGTCACGTAGGCAACGAACGCAGTGTTCTGGAATCGTATGCCCGATAAACACTTGACGAAACTTGATTTGACTTAAGCTGGAAAAAAGTTGGACGAAATGACGTATCGTTCATGGTCGATAATGAAATAAGGCAGTGCTTTTCCTGATTCAGATAATACCAAATGACATCTTTAATCCATTAATCGATATCCAAAAGCATGTAATTGCTTGATGGTTCTGTTACATCGTTTAACGTGACTCAAAATGACATACCGCAAAACATGTAACTATGATAATTAATTCGATGCTGTTCTGATGAAAACGACCGGATGTTGTCGAACTGCCATCTTTTAATGACGTTGAGAGGCGTTTTGAGAGCTGCGGCGGATTTGTTATGCAGCTGCAAGGGAATTATGACTTTTGAGGGAACAAAATGGATCAAGGTATGATGATACCCTCAATGAACAGAAAAGTTATTTGCATATATTCTGCCTCCGCTGAGGCAGTTTCACCTCGGTTGAACGCGCTACCGTTAAAGGTCCTATCCCTGATTCCTCCTAGTGCTTGTTAGTGCTCGGCCTGTTTTCCCTTGGAGACAGATGAGAATCGGCAGGACACGTCTTATTGTATACACACAATGTTCCAAATCCCGAATTCCTGTGATCTTTGGGATGATTCCTGTCAGGGGAATGGGAACAGTCTGCGGTACAAGTCCTCTCCTTGGAGCGTGCCTTTCCTCCGGGAAGAAAACACAAATTTGTTATGATAAGGACGGTAATGGACGGGCGATAAGAGATTAAACTCGGCAGCGGGAACAGAAGAAGCTTTGAGGATGGCATTTCTGGCAATGTTGTCGGTGAATTACCAGACGAAAACACGCTTTTAAAAAGCTTTTGGGATGTTAGCGTTCAGGATTAGTTTTTGCGTTGGTACTCTATGGAGTGTCTTAACTTTATAAATCAATCATTGTCTTGCCTGTAGAAATGCGTACGGTATGGCTATGCAGCAAAACTTTTAAATTAAAGGAGACTCAACAAATGATTTTTAACGATTTTCTCTCGGGGGCTGGGTGCAGGCAGGTTACAAAACTGGGAACCAACTTCTCATGTTAAAAGTGGACACATCCTGACCTTTGTCGCCCTGACTACGGACTTGATGGGGATTCGACTGCATAACAATTTACGACAGTGTTGTTAGCATTCCCGTTGCGAAAAAGAATGATTGTTCCATATCCTTTTTAGCGTCCCGACTGTGCTTTTAAAATCTTCACCGAACGCAATCTTTCATTCCTCGTGCCCCGGTTGCGCTACCTCAAGAACAGAATAACTTATAAAAACCGAGTTCATGTTTTAAAAGTCAACCAAAGACAGCCAGTCTTGCTTGACTGACAATCAGCGTCGGTTTCTGCTCTTATCCATTTTGGATTGCAATAATTGGTGGCATGTCAAATGGATTTGCTAAAGGCATTTAAAGAGGAGGCAACTTTGATTTACATCAGTAATAACTTAGCTGTCTGTGTATGGTTTATGTCAGTTTTTTATCGTGATACAAGCGGCAGTGATTCCTGTGACATCGAAAAGGCGTATGCATATTGACTGATGACAGAGACTATAGATGAGACACAGGCTCGCGCTGTATGTCCACTGACGTGATGATTGCTCATAGAGCGGAAGATCGAAGACACTAACGTGATTACGGTCACAGATGGACGCAAACCCACTGTGCATGAAAATGTGAAGGCAGCATCATTAGCACACAACTCACACCAATCTTGGACTTCTTGAAGAATCATAATCATGCAGGAAGGGCAGCAGCGCTGCTGACGTCGTTGAGCCGAGCTTGAATTGCAAAGTAGGGTTACTAGTGCGAGCTAAACTGTCTTCTCTCTTAAGATGGAAGTGTTTCTTGTTAGTAGCAGTTCTGTATTCATGGAATTCATGGCACAACCGCGCGCAAGACACACTAGTCCTTACACGTGACTTAAAATTGATAATGCGTATTAAACGCTTTACATTTTGTTGAACAGTGGCACCAGAAAGATCAGAATGTAATGTTGACCTTTTCTTTCAAAATAGGCTTATGTCTAAAACATCAGGATTAATCTACATTCAGTTGTCTAATTTACGTTACTTTGATGTTCGTTGATTTTCTTTCGGTTCTGTCGGGAGTCTGTGGAAATATTCCTTTCTTTCTTATCACTCCAAGATGGGGCTGATGGAAAAGCATGATGCATGCCGGCATAAACTTGGGGGAAAAAGCGGTAGCTGCATCTCCACACGGACCGCTATCAGCCCAAAAGATAACCGGTCAGAGGAGATGAAAGCAGTAGGCTGAAAAAGTCAAGAAATGATGCGTCTGATGCTAGGCCATGTCATTACCCATTCCGTCTAATTATCTCACCCTTCATCGTCCCAGCTTGCCCTCTGTAAATGGGTCATGATTTCAATTTCCGAAATCGATGTATGTTGATAAATGACTAGAAATTACCCAAAAAAATCAGGACAAAGGTGCGGTGCGATCGGCCCACTGCACCAACTACATGTACTGCACATGCAGTGCTTGATCATCCAATCGCATAGGCTCCCCTCTTGTGGCTGGAGCTGTAACGTGCCGACGCTGCCTGCTGTGTTTGGCCGCCAACGTTGGTCACGTTGGGCGAGCACGTTCACAAGGAGGCTACTAAAAGCCGAAGCGAGTCGGTCAATAGACCCTTGAGCCGCTCCCTAGTGATGGGTGCAGGGGTCGTGATCGCATCAATTTAATATCAGCTTCAAGAGACAAGTTTATGGCAGCATCGTCGGTGAGGCTAATCATAGGGGGAAGGGCCAAAGATTGCGACAGTGCCAGCGCTCATGCCCAAATTAATAGTGTTGACTAACATCTTAATGTCTGGATCATGTCAGATGTGTTTTTCTTTCATGGTTTGCCGTTTTTAGCAATCGTATTAAGAGGGCCATACACGCTTGAAAACCGGCAGTGCAACATCTAAAAAGACACGGTGAAACTCAAAAAGCGACTGTATTGAACAAAAAGCCGCGCACTGACGCGCGACACTGCCGCGCACACCGTGGTAAAAGAAAATGTGAATGTTAGTCCGTGACTGTTGGCATCATCTTTGGTGTCATGTTGTGTATTCGAGAGGAAGTGCGTGGAATTTCACATTATTTGTTGTCGAGGTACTCTTAAAAAAGTCGTACTCAGTGGTGGCATCACTTGACTTGATCATGTCACTCGCTTGCTCATAAAATATGTATAGTAGTTTACTCGAGCTTGATTTTTTACTTGAATCCACACTCCTTGTACTTCACGCTAAGCTGTACAGTGCACAAGTACGTCACATGGTATCGTTGTGTATCGATACTTAATTGGAAAATGTTGGACTATTACACGCTACAGCTCGTTGAAGCGGTGTCGAGCTTCGAGTGATGTAGTAAGACGCCATCTTTTCCCTGAAGATTTGGAGCCCAGCCATAACAAATTCCAGCTAAATGATAAATCTATACGGATGTGTGAATTATTATACCAAATATGGCACTGGGATCGATTCCCGGCCTCAGCGGTCTCAGAAGTATTATACGCATTGGGATTTCTTTCCCATTGTCACATCATCCAAACGGCTCTACTACAGGCTAGAGGTTATACCCGCAGGGCCTTTACGCTGAAATCCAGCCTGCAGTTACCACGCTTCGACGTGTTTTAATTTGGAAACAATTCGTTAAAGGGGTCGAAAATTGATTTTTGTTGGCGGGGCTCTGCGGTCTGATGCGATTTTAAATATCTATTCTACTACAACGAATGTTTCAAGTTTGTTTGAATAGTGGCATTACTATCGAACCAAAATATTATCCTCTTGGCAGAGAGACAAGAAAATGAAAACTACTTAAATGTTTCTAATATTAACGAGAGATCTGTTTGCAGGGGCTTAAACACTGAAGCCTAGGTCTGTTGTTACTCTGATAAACCCATGATTAAAAAGCTAATCCTGTCACAGTAATTGTGATGATCATACTCGAGAGACGCGTGCTCCTGGCTGGAAGCCGCTCTGTGTGTGTATACGCGGGACTTGATGACCGGATATTAGGCTAAGAACCCATGCACCTCATGCACCTACGAAGCAGAATTCGGGTCAAAAAGATTCGAACATGTTTTTGCAAAACGGATTGCCTCTTTTCAAAATCGAACTTGTTTTTTGAATGTATTTTTAAACGAATGACATTTTTAAAAGGCCGTATTTTTTTATTTTGAATGTATTTTTTAAATCAAATAAAATTTTAAAAATGCAATACAGGTTGTTTTTTTTTAGATTCTAATGAATTTTTAAAGAGCGGATGAATTTGTATAGACTGAACATATTTTCTAGTTTGGAATAAATCTTTAAAGAGTGAACATGTGTTCAAAATTCGAATTAGATTTTATAGATCCAACATTTTCTCAAGATTGGAACGAATCATTAAAGTCTTAAGATTTTTTAAGATTGGAATAAAATTGTTGACTCCGAATATATTTTTAAAATTGGAACACATTTCCCAACGTAAAGCTGTCATTCCACGCACGCATCTCATTTCATCCGAATTGAGAAAGCACCCCAATTGAGAAAGCATCCAAATTTCTAAAGCATGCGCGCAAAAAAAAATCCAATCTTTTTGACAGTGTTCAGTCCGAGGTTCCTAACCCTTTTAGACGATTGGCCTTTACGGTCGTTGCCTTTGTTTTTGGAGCCGCACCTAGGAGTTTGCCTGCGCATGCCGAAAGTAGCCGAATCGTCCAGACAGGTTTGGAACTTTGGGCTAATCACCCGTCAAAAAGATTGGATGCTTTTTAAAAGCTCATGCTTTAGAAATTTGTATGCTTTCTCAATTCAGATGAAATGATATTTCGGGTAAAGTGCGTGCTTGGAATGATAGCTTTACGTTGGAAAAGTGTTCCCATTTCAAAAATATATTCGGAGTCAACAATTTTATTCCAATCTTTAAATGTTTGGACTTTAAAAATTCGTTCCAAGCTTGAGAAAATATTGGATTTGTAATATCTCATTCGACTTGTGAAAACATATTCACTTTAACTTTTTTCCAAGCTAGAAAATATATTCCGTCAGTACAAATTCATCCGCTTTTTAAACATTCATTCGAATCTAAAACATATTTACTGCATCTTGAGCATTTCATTCGGTTTTAAAAAATGCCTCCCAAGAGTCAAAAAGACGATCTTTTAAAACGATATTCGTTTTTGAAAAAAGGGCATTCCGTTTAGCAAAAACATGTTCCAATCTTTTTGACCCGAATTCTGCTTCAAACCCACCCCTCTCTGGAGAAGAGTGTTGCTTGAACATTAGGTTGGTTTTCTCCATGATTACTTCATATTTCCGGATTTTTGAAAATCACCAACTTTTGTGTCATTCCAAAGAAGTAAATTTCATTCTCATGCTGTCGAGCTGGCATAACAAGGATATCAAATTGATTCAGTTTCTCGCTGTCTCGCTCCATTATTCAGTCCTCGAGCAACCTCTGAATTTGCTTCCTGCAAAAAATGTTCAAACAAAACGCCGGTTGTTGAAGGAAACTGTTTCAATATCGTGTCCCTCAATGTCTCTGCGACTTGTCCTTCCCCCGAGGATAAAAACTTGGAATAAAGTTTCCTAACTGCGCCACGCAATGACTGGTTGCTTCGTACAAGACATTAAGGACGTCGAGGATGCTAGATCTCCCGTAAGATGAGTGCCAGACTTCATCAAGTCTGCTTGGATGCACCTTGTCTTCCAAGAAAATCCTCCGAGGTTGATGGGTCTTTTGTGTAGAGTAGATGTGTTTATACCGAAGGCCACCTTCCTTGCGCTGAGTATCCCCGAGATAGGTAAGAACTTTAAAACCCGTTGCGGGAGGGGGCGTTGCTTCGACAGATAGATCTTTTCCAACGTGTGCCTTCTGAAATGGAAATTAATTGCCAAACAATCTTGGATAAAGTTGAAATATCAAATTGAATAAAAAAGAAACGAAGCAGACAAAAATCACATTGTTGGCTTCTTTTTTGGGGTTCAGGGTGGGGTGAGGGCACGGCCTCCTCCCCCCCCCCCGATCCGCCCTCGATCAGAAACGATGCTAGGCGTGGGACATCCAACCGAATTTGTTGACAACGGCCTTCCACTTTGCCGACGTATGCGTACTCCTATTTTGAAAACCAGCAAGGCTTCGTCTTTAGCCTCCGTTGATGCGTCTAGAAAATAAAATATTGTGTATTATTTAGTAATTTTGACCCACTACATAACACCTTGGGCTGGTATTGCTTCGAAGGGAATCACGCCCTTGCTGATTATCTTTTCTATAGTTTCTTGCGGCTTTGGCTAAGAGTTGATTCATTGGTGGCGCTATTTCAAATAGGTGAACACAGCAGCTCCGCAGCTGACGGTCACTTGGGTCAGGACGCTGTGCTGTTTGTTCGTCTGGCGCACTTCGAACTCTGACTGAATTGGTGACGCTTCTCGTTGACTAGCCCTAGCCTCGCCTCTTTGAGTCAGTGATACAATCGCGGCAGTGTCGTTGACCAGATTAAATGTCCTTCAATTACAATGGAGGTGATTTGGACAAAATTTGGATAAATCACACAATAATGAGAACTTCAGAAAAAATGCGCAAACCACACAGTAACGCCATCAGTAAGGACTCCTCCTTCAATACTGATCAGTGTAACTTACACCAATTCCTCGACTCCGTTTTCACTAAACTACCCTGAGACATCCCGGGGCACTAATTACGACGGGATAAGGAGAGGATTTTGATGACCCTTTACCACGGTCTGTTGATTAGTTCAATAGTATGGTGCAGGCTATAACCATTTCACGTCAGAATCAATTTCTAAGATGTTATGGATAACTTAATGTAACATACTTCACTGAGCGTTTTTGCCCAGTCTCGTTTATCAAAAACATAATACCGGGGATGGATTTATTTAATCAATATCCTCCGTCTGCATCGAAGCGTTAATATAAAATTGGAGGCAATGTTGTCAATTATTTGGCTACTGATTCAGAGGTCTTGGAAACCAATTCAGACCTCTACGATTGATATATACCATGGCAAAAACTTTCATCAGTTCACAGAACCCTTCACTTTTGTCAGAAACATGCCTATGCTTTGTTCTTTCATTAGGGAGTTAAATTGAGCCAGGTATCTGTTGCACAGGTAATAAAATTCCCACAGTAGTTCTCCACAAAAGCACTTTTTAGGAAATTCATCCCTTTTTTTTCTTTTTGAATTTTCATTCCAGTCAAAAAACGACGCTTTTCTCCTGTTAGCAGTAGTAAACGGGTGTTTATCTATCCGTCTATTATGGTGTTCCATATGTGCCATCTATGGGAAGGATAACAAATAACAATTGCGGCGCTGGGAATTGTGGATAGGAATGTTTAGAAATGAATTAAACGACTTATTAAGCGGCGGGAGGGATACCTTTGTCCGTCAGGTTGTGAAGGATGGATGCAAACAAAACAGACAAGGTCGGATGAAACAGAAGAGATATGATAGGCGTAATTGAAAAATCTGAAAAGAAAGAGTGTAAAGATAGCAGTATAAACACAGACAGTCCCTTGCTTACGGTCGTGTAACGATCTGTACGAAAGAACATTTGCTCATCTACGTTAAAGCATGGAGGAAGGAACCTCCATGGTTAAAGTAGACATGGGAAAATTGTAATTAATCCGCTCTGTGGAATGAAATAACTCTTCAGTTTCATGGAAAAGGAAAAGAAAATCAACCGCCGATGGAAATCTCGCGGAGCCGCCTCTGAAAGGACTTAGATATGTACTGCTGCCCGACAACGCTGTTCGTCGAAGTTTTCCATTGATACAAATCGAAACCGGTGGACCGTGACGGAGCAACTTGGAAAGATCTTGGGCCGTGTCCGAACTACTTGCATTGGCTGCGGCTTGAAATGACACGACTGCAGCAAAGCGTCGTACCCTTTTTTTGTGCGGAATTCCAAGCCGCAGCCTAAAATGTTGAAGTGCGCCGCCTGGCGACCAGTCGACCTTCACGAATTTTGCCCTTGCATACGTCATGCAGTGCAAGCGAGCGCCCCAGCAACCTCCCATGTCACGTGACTAAACAACATGGCGACTGACGTCTCTGCAAAGACATGAAAGAAAAGCTCGCTGAACTTTTACAGGAGTTTACTTACAAAATCGACTGTCGAATAAATATTGTTTGCTTGGAATTGAACGGATGTCAGGGGCTCAAACTTCATTAATGCCTCATAAGTTCCAACATTTTCTCGCTCACTTATTTAGGGTCACGGATTTCACAACTCGTTTCCGAAGGTAACGGTACGAAGCAACCAATTAATTACCTGTGGGCTATGCAGTTTGGTGTACCTGTTGTCTTGCGCGACAATGATCCGCTTGCCTACCTCAACACGTAGGATTAGGAGATAGAAACTTCAAGAAGGGTGATATAGAAATGGCAACAGTCAACACCGGTTTCTCTTTGCTAGCACGTGGAATTGGCGAGGAAAAGGTTCATCGGGGACACAGGAAATTAGAAGTTTCCCTGGAACCTGAGGTGAGACTTAGGCCTAACATTTGAATTTTGATCAAGTAGGCTAGGCCTAAGCCTAACGTTAGAATGCCTGGTAGGTCTGTGCCCAGTGGGATGTCTGTTTATCACAGCATCCACAGCCACTCCACCCATTCTCATGGTCGGGATGACATTATTGAGTCTTGATTCTTTCTCTGATAAATTGGAGGGGCCTATTCTATATTTCACATTTGAAACTCAAAGGTGCCAAACTAGTGTTGCGATCTATGAAGAAAAATCTGAATTACTGACTAGACTCTTAATCTTTACATCAAATATGCCTGAAATTTCACTATTTATGTGCTATAATTATAAATAGCTCCCACACTGTACCAAAAAGGTGTCAGTTATTTTGATCATGTTGCACCAACAAGAGGAAGAAACATGCGACTCCCTGTACAAAGTGAATTGCTACTCCTCCTATGTCCTGCAACTTGGCTTTTGTGCCTTTGCCCTTCTACCTTTGCCCATGTGCTACTCTGATACAAGTAGCAGGCCTTGTAATAGTATCCCTGGAATTGTGGGGTTAGATGTCTGCTTCACTTTGTGTAGTAAAGCAGACATCAAACTCCAGTTATTGGGATGCTAGTACCTACACATGCTAGAGTATAGCACATGGGCTGATGAAACAATCCCAGATGTCTTCCAATTTTCTTGATGAAACTATGTGTCTGAATTTTCAAGATGTATTTTTTTTGCGTTGGGGAGATGTTAATTATATATATAACGGGTTTGCCCGTACCCAACGTATGTTAATAAGCACTGTATGCTCAGTGCTGTCCGAGAGCTTGCGAAAAAAACCTCACAAGCTTACTCGGGTAGGACTCGAACCCACGACCTCCTGCTTACTAGTGCAGATGTCTTAACCACTCGACCACCGAGCTTGCCGGGGTCGGCTGGCCGGTCCGAGTCAAATGAAGCAGCAGGTACCGCAAACTATTTTCAAGATGTATTTTTGCGTTGGGGAGATGTGGTTAAGACATCTGCACTAGTAAGCAGGAGGTCGTGGGTTCGAGTCCCACCCGAGTAAGCTTGTGAGGTTTTTTTTCGCAAGCTCTCGGACAGCACTGAGCATACAGTGCTTATTAACATACGTTGGGTACTGGCAAAACCCGTTATATATATAATTAACATCTCCCCAACGCAAAAATACATCTTGAAAATAGTTCGCGGTACCCGCTGCTTCATTTGACTCGGACTGGCCAGCCGACCCCGGCAAGCTCGGTGGTCGAGTGGTTAAGACATCTGCACTAGTAAGCAGGAGGTCGTGGGTTCGAGTCCCACCCGAGTAAGCTTGTGAGGTTTTTTTCGCAAGCTCTCGGACAGCACTGAGCATACAGTGCTTATTAACATACGTTGGGTACGGGCAAAACCGTTATATATATTTGTCTGAAGTCCCTGGAGTGCAGTGAGTCTGCTTTGTCTCGTTGGAGTTGCAGTGGTTTATACACTGGAAAACTCACATGCAAATGTATTTCCCTCCAGGGAAAATGTTGAGGTAGTCACTTAGAAAACACTTTTTTTCAGACCAGTCTCGTAAGGTTAGTACACAGAGTGTCATCAAGTGGCATTTGTGTATGGAACTCTTTCCCCCTTTCAGCGCCCACCAGGTTACCTTCCTCCATTCGCAAAGGTTTTAACTAGGTGTGCAAATGAACTTGATTTTCTGCATATAAAATTTGTGTGGTTCACTTGTTGTTGCTCTTTTGCACTTTGGTTAAGGGTCAGTGACCACGGGGAGATGAAGTTCTCAAGATGGAGATTGAGTCATCTTGTCTTCTGAGCACTGACATTTTCACTGACTTGCGGGCAGACTGTTTCCATGAATACAAGTGATCATTTTGGTTGACTTTGTGCTCCCTTTTTTGCTTTTCTGCAGGATTACCACAATATTCAAGGGCGGAAGTTTTACTTGCCTCCCATCCAGCAGAGGGCGTGGCCACAGGAGGAACTGGACTCACCTCGGGAGCTCCACACCCACAAGACGTTCACGACGAGGAAGGGCGCTCTCTTGCTGTACTCCGAGGATCTCGCCTTGACCGCCAAAGAGAGGGCGGAGAGCAATAAGGCCTTGGAGGCAGAGGACACGCTTAATCTGAACACATTCCATGACCTTAGAAGTGCAATCTTGTCCTATGGGGCAAAGGTTTGTTTGATGTCAATGTCAAGTTTGGTGTAGTAAGAATATCGTTCATCAGCCAAAATTCTTTAAAAGTTGGGTACGAATAGCTTATTATATTCATGTTCAGCTCATAACAATTTACAATAACATAAATCAAGGAGAAATGACAGTTGCTTGCTGTCCACTCTGAGTATATTTGTACATGTGAATGATCTGCCCCAGCATTGTTGCCAACCAGACTGTTTTTCACAGAGGTTGATCCTGTTGACAGGTTGCATGGAGAATGAAAAGGATATTCATGACAAACCACTTAGCGGACTTTCAGGCTGTGCATTTTTCAGTTCTTTTTTTTTTGTACAGCTTTGTACCATGTGTACGTTGTGTTTTTTGCTGTTCTGTAATAGACACCAGAACAGGCAAGATGGTGTTGGTTTGATGTAAGTCAGCTTACTAAACAGTGCATTGTCAGGAATTTGAAAACTTGATTAGAGGTTTTACATGGCATCCATCTTGTAGGTCAGCACTTTTGTTCCACGGGGTCACACAAAAGTAGACCACTTGTGCATACCCAATGGAACAAAACCTCTAAGCTGCAAGATGGCCACTGGCAAAACTTCTGTGTACACTAATATATGTCAAGCTTTATGGTCATTGGCACTGTCCAGGATGCATCATCCGAGCCAGTCTATCTGGGCTTCGTCCACAACAAACATGCCCCTACCACCCACCGGGCTGTTCGACCGGGCTTCTCAGCCAAGAGGTACCTGTCCAATTGGTCCAGGAGCTGGGATGACTCGATACTCAATACCCTCAGAAACAATGGTAAGGGAAGAGAAACACTTTGAGGAGTGACTACTCGACAGTAACTATGATTGCAAGGTAGACTATACAGCATTTATAGACACCCATTGTGTATGGGAAACAAGTCATGTTTATAATGTGTAGTGAGTGATATGTTGTGTTTTATAGCCTACTTAGCCACACTGAGACCATGAGTGCAGAAAAACATGTCCATGTAAGGCCAAAAAGTCTCCGGTTTCTGGTCAGGGGCTGACTCCAAAAGTGGTGCAGTGACGTGGCTTTTTAAAAATTCTTTTGCCTTCACCTTTTTTTTCTAGAAACGTTCATGTGCTTGTATATTCGTACTGCTGTTACCAACATTGAATTAGACTGGCCTCCCTCACTATTTACTGTTTAAAAGCATTTTCAGCTTGTAGATGTACATAGGACATAAGACCACCTTGTTTGTGTGATTCCCAGATGTAAATTTAAAATACGGAAACAACGCCATCTACATGTAAATGCATGGTGGCCTAGAAAGACTCTTTTACTTTACATGTACCTATTAATTATATATAACAGGTTTTGCCCTTACCCAACGTATATCAATAAGCACTGTATGCTCAGTGCTTGTCCGAGAGCTTGCGAAAAAACCTCACAAGCTTACTCGGGTGGGACTCGAACCCACGACCTCCTGCCTACTAGTGCAGATGTCTTAACCACTCGACCACCGAGCTTGCCGGGGTCGGCTGGCCGGTCCGAGTCAAATGAAGCAGCGGGTACCGCGAACTATTTTCAAGATGTATTTTTGCGTTGGGGAGATGTTAATTATATATAACAGGTTTTGCCCTTACCCAACGTATATCAATAAGCACTGTATGCTCAGTGAGGTTTTTTCGCAAGCTCTCGGACAAGCACTGAGCATACAGTGCTTATTGATATACGTTGGGTAAGGGCAAAACCTGTTATATATAATTAACATCTCCCCAACGCAAAAATACATCTTGAAAATGTACCTATTACTCAACCGTACCCCATCTTTAACTTTTAAAATTACCCAGTAGCACGATGCCAGTTGATCAAGCAAGTTGGGCAGCATTGGACATCGTATTATACCAAATATAAAACTTTTTTATTTTGCTGACGTGCAGGTCTACAGCGACGCGTGGACTGACCAGACTTTTTTGGGGGCCTAAAACAAAATCATGCTAACTTTGTTAAGTATTGAGCCAACAACTTTCCCTCAAATTAACATGAGACAAAATACAGTGTCCTCAATATTTCACCTGCCGAGTTTGGGGACTTAAAATTAACTTTAATTAAATTAACTTTAATTAAATTTCACCCGCTGATGGCAAAGCCAAGCAATATCAGTATGAAACCCAAGACTGGACTGGTACTAAAACAATTTTGAAAAAAAAGATTCCTCATTCAGTAGTCTGGTGGCACAACTATGGAGAGAATAGAGATGGGGTGCCAGATCTTTCTTTTGGCACATTAATTAATGCAGTTGTCAATACTTGCCTTACACTGGTGCCAGTCTATTTTTCTGCATTGCATGTTTTCGGTGCCTTAGGTTTTTGGACTCCTGTACACAATATTTACAAATCTTCAGACTAATTTGCTGAAGTTTTCACAATTGTTAAGTTGTAATTTTTCTTCTGAAAGGTCACATATTGGACAAGAATCTTTTCCAAGAGAATGCCCTGGCACCAAAGATCCTCAGACGCATAAATGATGACCTATCTGGCTTGCCAGCACCATACCGTGTCACCAGGAACATGCTAATGGCTCCTGGTAGCCCAATCATCTATGAATTCTATAGGGTTCGACCAAGCAGCGCTGATTCTGGTGAGTAGGTCCCAGAAACTTAGGGTGTGCATTTCTCCATTTGACCTGAACCTTCCAACTGTCAAGGTTGGTTTGGTGTATTCGACTGCAAAAAGTCTGCAAGAAATTAAAGCTGCTTTCATTTGGGTCCTCTTTTTTCTCTAGTAATGAAGACCCTTAGTAGGTTCCAATTATAAACTGGAATTACAAATTCCAAATCAACCAGTAAAATTCATTATTCTGGTGCGGGAGTCTTAACTTTTTGCAAACATGTTTCATTAGAAGGGTGAGCAACTGAGAAGTATGGAAGCATGAAGTTGAACAGTGATACCTGTTTTGCCTATCAAATGCTCTGGTACACAGTGGTTGCTACCCATTCTGAGTGAGATGAACTATGTGTGAGGATGGGTTGACGTCATGGTCCATTCAACCTGCCTCAACTTGACACTTAGGGTGTGTTCGAGCGAGCTACTCATGTTAACACAAATATACTCCTGAGCGCTGAAACGGCTGGAGTACGACCCGTGGGTCAGTGAGAGTATACTCTCGATAGAGGGGGAGTATACTCCTGCACCTGAGTGTAATACCTACTTGTCTTTGTACACGAGTAACCCACACACACATCCTTCACTGGGGCCAAGTATTTTCTAACTGGATGAACGTGTACAAACTGATTTAAATGGGTCCGCTCAGCAGGGAATGTTGCCCTGCAGCCTTTCTCCCTGAGCAAAAACTCAGCCGGGAACCAGTCACCAGCAGTATATATGTAACCTTTTCTGGCGAAACAATGATTCTCTGAGCATTCAAGGGTTTTATTAAGTAGTTCCATGAAAGTTTTGAGAGAGGGGACTTTAGTTTATTTATTTTCTCGTATATTATTTTAACCTGCTTATACTGATCAAGCTTAACCAATAGAATTCCTCTCTCAGGTTCATCACTGTCAACTGAGGAGCGATTGAAACGCAAGCTTAGTAAGCAGACAGTACTTAATGTGGCTGGTCTCTGTGGTGTACTTGAAATTGTCGATGCCCAGCTTTTGTAACGGAAGTTGTGGCTTGCTATTTGTTTTCAGAGTTGTGGTATTTTAAAAGGGAACAAAACAGAACATGCATCATCTTGTAATCAATGCTTGTGAATATGTCAAACAGTTTTGACAATCACAATATTTTCTGGGGGGCATTTCATTGATTATTCATGCATTCCCTAGTTCTGCCACTTCATGGAAGCCAGTTTCATGCAAAATATTGGGCTAATTTAAGATTTCGACAAAGTGCAAAACTACACATAGGCTTTTTTGGCCTTACTGTCAGGCACTGGACAAAAACTGGACTGGTATCCCTGCCACTTGCTTACAAATCTTGTGGCAATGTGAGCCAGGCTTTACGCTTGCTTCTGTCGTTCACACTTTGGGAAAAGACTGTCACAGACTTTTTTCTCTTGTTTTTGCATTCCCTTTGTACTAACCCAGACTGTGTACAAAGTACCTGCTTGATTGGCTGCTTTTATGGTGGTTTCTTTCTACTTCAGAGTCACATTCACTTGCCAAAAATGGACACTGTGGCCTGCAAAGTGCATGGCTTCTTGTAACATTTCCAGTGGTTGTTTCGTAATCTGCAAGCATGTTGTTTTGTCCTGTGGTGCACATCTTTATTGTATCCCACTTCAGTGATTGGCATGTGAGAGCACACATCCTGCAATCGAATCGACCAGCATCACATATTACAATCTTGCTTTGAGAATGGCTGAGCTCCAGGATTTTACCCAGATTTGTTGCTGTACACTTGACTAGTCGCATTTGACATGTTCTAATCCTTAGGGCGGCCATCGGAAGATGACTTTGACACTGACAGAGAAGGCCGGCGGACACCCATGGTGTCATTCAATATCCCTGGCTCCATTGCAGCCGTGGTGCGTGACGAACAGAACAAGCCCCACGCCGTCCCTTACTCCAGCCTGGCCCCCGATGAACAGCAGCAGGTGTTGCAGCGCCTGCTGCTGCAGAGTGCCATGCACAAGCAGCTGCTGGAGGCTGCCGAAAGGACCGGCCAGGAACTGGGCAGCAACACCTCTCTGGCTGGTAGCAGGCCGGTGACCGTGGAGAAGATCAAGAAGCTGAATATGGGCAACGCAATTGCAGTGAGTATTTCCGCAGTGGTGTGCTCTTCACAAGTGTATTTCAAGTTTGGACAGCAACCATTTGTTGGCTAGAAGTCAAGTTCCCCTTAGAATCTGTGAACAAAAGATCAGCGACCAGCAGCTGATGTACTGTCACTGCTCGAACCTGTCCTGAGCATGCATAAATACATGTAGTTGCCATGTTACTGCATGGACTGGGGTCAATGTCTTGCAACTGCTAAATACAGGATAGTACAAAGCACAGAAGAGAAATGCATATATGTAGCCCATAGAAATCATGTTGATTTACATTGATGTACATATGTGCATTATGGTGTATCTAAGGATCATTGTGAAATGGAAACAGTTTGTAGATAAAAACAATTTTTCTCTTTTCTGAGTGCACTTGAAGCTTTTCTTTTTTTGGAGCAGCTTTTGAGTTAACCAGTACTTTAGACATGTTTTGTAAGTGTATCAAGTCAACAAGGCTCCAAGATGCATGTTATTTAAAAACCAAGGCTCATATTTCATAGCACTCCTTGATGTGACTCTTCCTTCCCAGACGTTAGTGGACACCAATACATCAGGCCTGCTGCAGGGGCAACAGGTGTTTGATGACAAAGGCTTCAAGGAGCTTTATAAGAGGAAATTCGGTCAGCAAGCGGAACCATCACCTCCCAGTAAGAAGCCGTGATCCTGTCTCTGTATTCTCTGTCTTTTACCTTCAGACTAAACTTGCTGTTGTATCAATGTATTCATTGTTTTTTGTACTAAACTAAACAAACACTTTCCATAAGATGGGAGGGTACATAAAGATAGCTGCACAAGTTCTGACCTGACTCAGGCTGTGCTAGCTAAGGTTTCTACGTTCACTTTGGAGTTAGTCAATCTATCTCCACTTATCAACCTCTTTCAACTACCTCAGCCTTTCTGCGTTATCCACCTTGAGGAGGAATACCCCCTCATCGGTTGAAAAGAGGCACATTGGTCGGGAGCGTTCATTTCGTTGGTAGCGATACGGTTGTAACCCGTGCATTTCATAGTCGTTTGTGAGCCAGCAAAATTCATTTCCAACCAAAGGAGCCTCCGTTGCTAGGATAGTTGAGCCCTCTCTTGGTCCAGCTCGAGGCTCATTGTAGACTTTGTTCAGTAGCAGGGAGGATATGACCAGCTGTGACAATAGTTGCCAATCCTTTGCCATTCACTCCTGTGTTACAATGCAAAATGTGAGAGTACACACAAGTGACTTTCACCTGAATGTGCAGAGACCAGCAGCATTATTGCATTGCTGCCAAGCAGAAGGCAGATGTGGTATTGAAGTGTTATTTTTCTGTTGTTCATTTTATTCAGTTGTAATAGACAGTGGATTTTTTTTTTTTCAGCTATTCGGAAAGGTCTGACCCACAGTGCCCGTCGGTCCCACTTCCCCAGTGTTCCCACTCTCCCGCCGATCGTGTCATCATCACCCACTTTCAAACCAGCAGAAAGACAAACCCTGAAGCTGGACTCCAAACTCCCCCAGATTACAATGGAACCGCCCACTCCCCAGCACCCGGTGCTAAGCAATAATACGCAGAGTCAGCAGAATTCATCATGGGGACAGGAGAGCGAGGATTTCAGGGAATCCTGGCCTTGTGAGTTTCTGTTCTGTTTTCTGTCAAGCACTGCTGAGCTGAAAATAAGGAGAGATGGATCGACACCTGACATGATACTAATAGACTTTATTCATGTACAGTACAGGTCAGAATTTTAGCCGACACGGTAACACGATCAGTGAACCTGACATGCTGTTTAATACACGCTTTACGGTTTTTACCATGCATTGCTGGTCCACTGCACGATAAGCCTGACCCCGGACCTCATTATCTCGGCAGGGCTTATGACCGCAGACCGCAAAGGTGCCCGACAACATGCAGTGTACCACTGCACACGCAGGGCCGTCGCTCCAGCTTCGTGTACGCGTGTATACTGTACACATACATGTACAGCATGCATGTACATGCAGTGCCTGGCTGGCAAGATGACCGTCTTGAAGTATTGAAATATGTATCACTGTCACAGCCGTTTTCTTTTGGTTTTGGATCGCGAAAGTTGTTCAGTTGGATTACATCTGGAAAATGTCAAATTTCAGTGATTAACTGGCCAGTAGTCCACCATGTGTGTTTAGATACTACAAAACTTTTTCCCAAATGTAAACTTTTAAGTTTGAACTCATAGGATCGACTGGAGTGATGGCGACGCTTTTCTTGTTGGTTTTAATGCTAGGTCGGTTTTAAATTTGAGCAACTCACTATTGCGTGAGAAACTTTTTCACAAATGAACAGTAACCACGAAAGAAATCCATTCCCCAGCTAGAACTATTATAACAAGCTGATTTTACAATGAAGTATTTCTTATTTTCTTAATTTAGTTCATGTTTCAGAATTCCAGTAAATTAAAAAAAAAAACCACTGAACTTGTGTAAATTTTAACTTGACTTCTTCATTTGCTGCCACATGTGCCGCGACCATGCCACAACCAAGCAATCACGAAACTACAACCCCCCCAGCGCTTTCATCCCAACCACCAATCATAAATCGAAACAAGTATTGCCTAGCTATCTCAATACAAGGCCAACAAATGCAAAGCTACAGCCCTTTCACGTCACATGACATGCATATTTATGAAGTTCACATGGGTGCTACTTTGTCCGTTGCATGCAGCCAGTGCATGCATGTTGCTAGCGCTAGTGCAGACCTGACTTCCTTTCATGTCGGTATGATCTTTGCCATTCAGTTTGGTCCTAATATTGTCACAATCAGAGCAATTTTTTTAGGTAGGTTTTCCAGCTCAAAGGTTGAAAACTGATGGGAAAAATCCCCACCTTACATTGAATTTATATTCACACGATTTGAACACACTGAGCTCAAGTACGGCAACTCTGTGTGTATGCTAAAATCCCCGCTTGTGTTGACTAAAATTTGGCTAGCAGACCGGCGAGGTCAAACCCCCGTTTATATTTTGTGGATTTCTTACAAAATAGTTTTCTCTAATTTAAGAAATGTTTTGCATAAAAGATGCTAGTTATAATTGTCTCGGTTGAAACATTGATTTCAAACTCACATTTTTTCTGTGCCTGATTCAGAAGTTTTGGGAGCAATTCAGACATTAACCAAAAGTGTTGCCTGCATGGCACTTTCATCAATCCTGTGGACAAACAAAACGCTTTATCTTTGAAAAGGATTTTGTGATGCCTGCTAGATGCAAGGTAAACTACTGACAACATTCCCGTGGAATTTGAAGATAACTTGAGGTGCAGTCAAAGTGAATACTTTTCGTCGTGGGGAACTAGGAAAATGACTGTCCCGGTCAACAAAGGCCTGGCTGATCAGGGGTTTGCGTGTAGCTTGTGCGTATTTATAGTCGGCAGATTGGATTGCAGTGTCGGCGTTCTCTGTTATGCAGCGGTCAGCGTGTTTCATGTTTGCAGTTAACTCCTTTCGTGTCTGTTCGACTCGATGCACGCTGACACGTTAAGCGTGTTGGCTAAAATTCTGACCTGTAGTGTATTGGCCATCTTGAATTGAAACCTGAGAATTAAAAAAAAAGCAGCGAAACAAAAGTTCATCGCTAACTCATGTCAAGTTAAATTCACAATAATTTGAAATTTGTGGTAAGCTGTATCGAAATGTTTTAAGGCACACATGAAATAGTTTGCACCACCCTATAACAGATTACATTAAATGTGATAGATTCAGGGAACAAGATCAAACATGGTTTCCCTATGCATCTGGTCTATTCTGTGAACCGTGACCTTATTAGTCCGTCACTCTGTGGTATACAAAAATCTTCCATACTTCTCATGTAATTGATCACATTGTCTTCTGTTGTACAAACTGTACACTTGTCCTTAAGAGCGTGTCGCAAAATGAATGGTAATTCTACAGCATGAAGTAGCCTCCTCAGGTCATGTGAGATCTACTTCTCCCCGTAGACACTGCTTGATTGCTAATTGCTTTAGGGAGAAGAGATGTTATGAAGAAAGTGCTGATGAGATCAGTTTTTTTTGTTCCAACTGCTGGTATTGTGTTATTTCTGTTGTACTTTTAGCTGATGAGACCAACATCTGGAAGGCTGACATTGACGAAGAGGAGCTTCTCAAACAGCAGCAGGCAGCATCCGAGGAGGAAGGGGATGAAGAAGATGACAGGGAAGAAGAGCTGCATCGCTCAGAGACAAAGACCAAATCAGCCAGGTCCACCAGGTCCCTGGGTCAGGGGAGGACACCTTCCAAGCCCGCCTCCATCTTGAGCTCTGTCAGCGTGAGCATGGGTAAGTCAGTAGTCCTTTCAAATAGATTGGTCTGTTTGCCTTAACCCTAACCTTCTCCTAGATTACTTTATATCAACTGGGAGGTTTAGGAAGATGCTTGAAAGACTGAGGACACGAAAGCCAGACCACTGATACTAATCATGGGGCTTGACACAAGTAGGCACTGTTATGTGTCAAAGGTTTCAGGCATAGGAGAGAGATTTGGGAGAATCAGGAAGGTTGCTGGCTAGAAAGCTAGGGGGTGTTGGGTACAGGGGAATCTTAAACCTCTTGCTGTGCATGGGGACTCTTTCTGTTTGCTAAGACATGAAATGTATCCTTTGAGGGGACACAGCTTGGCTGCAGATACATTCCCATGAAATACAGACAAGCTTTGCTGCTGGAGGACGTGTGTCGTTAATTTGAAAAAGGTAATTAATCCCTTTGAATTTTCAACTGCCCTAAGTTCTGAGGTCTTAAATACCTGGAGGATCATTTGAGGTTAGTTTACAACTACCTGTTAACATCACAAAGCCCCCACTTCAGGTGCAAATTTTAGTGAGAGCAGGATGTTGTTCATTTTGTTAAGATTTTAAGCTGAAAGAAACAAGCACGCTTCAGCACCATACCTACAAACTTCCAGTTTTTCAACAAAATTCTGTTTCATTATCAACTCTTGATACTGTTGCTTGATTTTCAGAGGACCTGACAGGACCGATCATCTCTGGTGCCAGCAAACACCAGTCCAGCAGTGAGAAGAGCTACGGGGGTTCGTCCAGCGAGGCTGGTCGCAGCATCAAAGGCAGCCAGCTGCCTGGCAGCCTTAGGGAAAGTATGCGCTCCTACAAGGGTGGCAGGAACAGTAACATGGGCAGCGTGGTGCTGGGACCGGATGGCGAGATCCTGTCCATAGGGGGCGGTGTTGGCATGGGTAGCGTGGCTGACGCCGGGTCCTCGGTGGCGGATGCGACTGATAACTTGCAAGGTATAGCGGGGCTTGCCATTTGCATCTAACCCTCAGCTAAAAATCCAGATTTTTACCTACTGCATGAAGGCTCAGCAGCTTTTCTTGTTTAGGGCGTTGACTTATCTACCAGCCACAATTACAAGCCGTTACCAAGGAGGCACTCTCATTTTGTCTACTTTCCAAAATTAAGGCATACATGTATCAGCAACATCACTGAGGCTGTGTCAGAATATTAAGGCTACGGCTCAATGTAATACATGCCTTTGTGGAAATACTGACTAGCAGCTATAGCCACTTCCCATGTAAGCATGTATTGCTCCCTAGCCTCAGTTACTTGTACACATCGAAAAGTCCTTTGCGTGGCAGCCTGTTTTTGATGTGAGTTTTTGTTTCACACTGATATGCACGAGTAGATCATTCTCACACTCATGGATACCAGCATGAAATACCGGTAACCCTAACCCTACCACATGCTTCAATATCTGGCTGTCCTTGAGGTTGAAGTGTCCTTGTCCAGAGTTAAGATTCAGATCGCTGCTGTATATGAACGGGTTCATGAATCAAGGCAGCATTGGTTGTGGACGCATGATCAGTGTGTTATACGCTTCAAGACAGACATCAAATTCTGGCTGCCAGATAAGTCTGCTCTCCGATGGACATGTGGGCATGGTATGCGCTAGTGTCATGAGGAGCACAGTTTAGTTACCCAGCATATAGTAGAGGCATTCGCTCTGAAAACTATACAGCGCAAGATAATATTTGAGAGTATTCCTTTCTGTCATTCAAATCAGAACTTGTCCTCCAGTTCCTAGCCTTTGCCATTGTGTGCTAGAACTTGTAAAACTATTGTACCTATATAGTTCATGTCAACAAGTTATGTGATGTAACTCATCAACCCTGTAAAGAGCCGAAGAGTGCTGAGTATGCAGAGGCCTTCATTATCAGAGATACACCCGTACTATGTTGTCAAATGGTATTCTCCGACTGGTTTTTAAAGGAGCCTTACATGAGACCGTTTGACAACGCATGCTGCATTTCATGTACAACTTTCCCCTGCCTTAGGCATTACTAGTGTCCTTTATACTAACTTTATCTGCTTTTAATTTGACCTTTTTTGGTTTTTTGAAGAATTTTCCGACAGTCTGCAACACCTTAGATTCTGACCTATATGCCTTGTATAGGTAGCTCAGGCTCATCTTTGGCCTTAATTAATATGCTGTTGACTAACAATGGCTGTAAGAACAGCATCCTTCATCTAGACATCCAGCCAGTCTAGCTCTTGCTTTATTTCTTGCATACATTTTTTCCGTTTGCAAATAATTCTTCTTTTCCACCTTAGATTGCTAATTAACCCCCTTGCAAACTTTCCTTTTTTTACGTTCTTACTTTCAAAATGGAAGCTTCCAGCATGGCCCACTCTACCCATATGGGGGAGTTGGAAAGTTTGGATGAGCTTGATGAACAAGAAGGTACCAGTATTACCATTGCATGCACTTGTGGCATTACCATTCAACATCATGTTACATTTAACTGCACAGTTTTTACATCCAATCATCCTTTTTTTTTTGTCGTAGCCACTGCAGTTTGCTTGTGTGGAATTATTTGGGATCGATCCAAACAGGTCATTTTGCTGCACTGTTTCAATAGTTGAGACATTCAGTTTGTTGAATGTTTGTTGTGTCGTCACAAATAGTTGCCGCTTCGCAAACTTTCACAAATATTTAGTGGTATCAATAAGTACAGGGTCGGTCATTTGGATTACACCTCAAGCAAAATCAGAAGTGAAGATAATGTCATTATACAGGCAGTTGTGGTTTCAAGGTCTTGTTCACCATTTTCTGAAGGAATTAATTTTGCTGTAAGATTTGCCTGAATAAAGGCCTGTTCCTCATACTACAGCTGTATGTGAAAGCGAATCAAATTTGACGTCATAAAAGAGTTCTAGCAAAATTTAGCTCGAGTTAAAATATATTCATCTTTTGTGAATTTGTGTTGCAAATATTTGATCAAATGACTCACAAATTTACTTCTGTGTGTGTTTTTGCACCAAGTATGAACCGGCCTTTATAAACTGAGCTTATGAGGAAAGTGTGAGGGGTTCTGAAGGAAACACAGAATTAGGGGGAACAAAGAGATGTCACATGTTCCTTACACAAATGCTGGAGGTTACGACAAAGCCTCGGCCATACATGAATATAACTTTTATTTCTGGTAAAGAAATCAAGTATTCCTCAAAAGCGCCCCAGGCATTTTAGCTCACAAATCTTGAGGGATCTCTGAAGATATGCGGCTCAAATATATTAATTTCCAACTAAGGAATATCCATCAATGCTGCTTGTCAAGAGATAATTTTCACAGGCGTGTGCTCTCTGCTTGGATAATTTTTGACTTGTTCCATAAGTATTATTTGCTTTCCTTGCTTAGGATGTCCATTTCATTTTGTTTTATTTGGCAATAAATCCAAACAAAAGAAAGTCACAGTTTGTGTTCCAAATCCACTTGTGGTGTTCACTTTGTACATGATAAATATTGCATCATTTTGATTTCAATTGTTTCAAATAGTGACATGTTTCATGTGCTAACCTTGATGTGCCCTTTGTTATGCTCTAGTGGAGGTTTCGTAGTGCCTGTAACAAGATTGTGGTATGAAATTGAACTGGAGGTCTTAGTTCCACTCAGATCTCACGGTGAAATTTTGCCTTTGATTGCCTTATTTGTTTTTTTGACGGAAAGACTTTTTTGGTTGACAGTGGAATGATTGCCACGTTGGAGACTTTGTTTTTGCTACATCACTATCTGCAAAACCTTTTTCCCCCACCAGATGACACCTTGTCACAGGACTCAGGTCACATGTCATCAGAAGAGGTTGAAGGTCATGACCCTACCCCAGTTCCGCAGCCAGTCCCCATACCGACAGCGAAGTTTGGGGACGATCTTCCTGAGTCCAAGCCACCGAGCCTGCCCAGCTTACCACTGTCCAAGCCAACCAGGTCACAGAAGTCAGCAGAGGAATCTGTACATTTGGCAAGAGGTGAGAGACTAGACCACAATTGACAAAGTTTTCCTGTAAACATTGTCACTTTTGTGACAGATTCAAGAATCCCTCCTTTTAAGTTTTCCGCAGCAGACGGCCTTGCTCCTAGCTTGCTTGGATGTAATAGCAGATGTGTTTCTTGAGTTTGTAATGCCTTTTTCAATTGTGCTTATTATTTTCATGATTAAAACACCATGACACAGGGTGCAGTTATGCATAAGAAAATGAGCTTTACAAAAGGCCTAGAATAGCATTGGATAACATGTTTTTATACAAGGAAGACTACCGTAGCATTCCAAAATAATTGAGGTTAAATGATTACAGTGTATCTGGTTGCTGATTTTATCATCAGTTGAATTTACAAAGTGCTGAAAGTAAAACCTCAGCTATGAAAAACAAGAAGTCAACCTAGATTAACAAACACCTCATCCATGCATGTCTTTTATGTTCTTTGAAGGGCACCTCTGAAAATCGTAAAAAAAACTCTCATCCTGTGCTCATATTTGATGTTTCATTGATCGTTGATTTCTTAAACTAGTTATTTAATGAATCAGTGCGTCTTCTGACCAGTTCTTTCACTAGCAAGCCCATCGTTGACACTGAGCGATAATCCTGATTTAGCTAGTTCTAGACAATCAATGGCTAAATCGGTCTCCTGCCCCACTAAGCCAAGGAACACACCAGCTTCACTGAAGCAAGGTAGATCTGCTTCATTCCACACACCCCACCATTGTGACACAGCTTGATAAACTGCACTCAGCACCACATTTACAGACGTTGATAGAAATCTCAAACAATGACAGGTGTTTACAGATGTTGATAGAAGTCTCAAACAATGACAAGTGTTTACAGATGTTGATAGAAGTCTCAAACAACGACAGGTGTTTACATACTTCACCTGGAAACAGTCCAAAAAGTTTGGTAATTGCTTTTTTTATAAGCTGGAATTGTTTTGAAGTATGAGCACGCAGATTTTTTGGTGCTTGTTTTTTTTCACCTGAAATCACTTGCTGTGTATATGTTTCACTTCGATTGATACATGAAGCAAGGACTGTCTTGTCCCACTTCGCACTTTTTGACCATGTTGGACGAAAGCCACTGAAAATCATCTGGAGATTGGCATAGCTGAAGAGAGAAACTTCATTTTATGACACTTGAAGGAAATGATTTTCCTTTTGAAACAAAATCATGAAGTTCATGATGGTTTGGGGAGTGAAAATGAATTCTGTAAAAAAATCTGAAAAACCCTGTCAGATGACCTTGTCTCACAGGTATTGTACCAGGTACATGCATCTTGGCAGAGTTATCTGCTTGCTGAAGCTTGACGTAAGGTTTGACATGCCCAAAGCAGTCTACACTTGTAATGTGGAATGCCTCATAGTTTTCATATGACTTCAATTACACAGCATTCTTGTAGTTTTCACACAACCGATCCTGGGAATGACGTGCACATGACACAGTGGTGCACATGCCACCTGCACTGGATTGCACTCAATCTGCAGGCATGCAGTACACGGCATCTTCAGATTCTTACACCCAATATCTTTCTCCGTACAAGTTCATTTTAGCTAAACTTCCACAGGTTTGATACAGTTTCTAATGGTATACATGTACCAGGTATCATATGTATGTAAAATGTTGCGTACAGTCGTCAACATTCCCAATTGTATGTTCAGGTAATTTTGTACGTTTTGTTGAATGATGAGAGGACAAACTTAAAGAAAACATCTCATTGTCAACGTTTATAGTTTGGCAGACTTAACAGAATCAGTCCAAGGCTTAAATCACACTTTAAGATTAAGGCGTAAGTTAAAAGCCAATGATCAATCGCGACTGTATCAGCAGTATGTAAGATATTCTTTTTCTTCAGGGAATGTTCAATGTATTTTTTGGTGTTAACTTGTCTTCCATCTACTGGTATGTGTTTAAATGTCCATAAAGGGCTTAAACACAAAATGATATCCCCCAAAAAATCACTGGTTAGCTGATCAAAGTTGATGTTACCACTTTGAAATATCCAGATTATGGAAGAGATCTCAGAAATCAAGCCATGAGATTTAGCCAGAGGATACAAGTTTGAACATCTCTTGACAACCTCGTACAGAAAAGCCACTACAGTAGATAAATCTGGACAAAATTTGCGAAATGTTTGATATTGGTCTGGTTAACAGGTTGAATAAGTTTTTTGGGACTAGCAACTTCTGGCACTTTTTGTTTTTAGTTTTGGTTTTTATTTGTTTTTTAAAAAATAGATTTATTTAATCTTTTCCCAATCTAAACAACAAATCAAGGTTCTTGACTCTGGTGATGAGTTTAACTAGCACATGGACTCAAAATGTTGGCAAGGCCAAAACTTTAGATCTCCATGTTTTGATATATTTTCCCCATCTTTTTTATATTTTTGTCTGAAAAATCCTAAAGAAATTGACATAACAGGAGGTGATCTCGATGCGACCAGATCTTTCGCCAATTTCAGTTACGGGAGTGTGGGGCAGGAATCGGTGGCGGAGGATGCCCTAAGCCAGGATGGCATTGGTAAACTAAGCCTGTTTGACGTCCACGTTTGTCGGTGCTTTTGGTGTTGTTTTTTGGGGGTGGTGATTTTATGGAGGTGCTGCGGGGTTGCTAGCAGTCACAGACAAATCGTCGCTCCTTCTGATTCATGTGCATTCATGCATAAATTTCAAAAAGTGATATTTGTTTTCAGATTTGAGAGTCGAGGTGGTATTTTGGCTCATTTGGGTGAAGAAGCCTTAAGTTTGTTCATCTGGAAGAAGTTTGTCTACTGTCATATTGCCTCATTCTTTTTGGGTTCTCCCATTAACCATGAAAATGTCCATGAGAGTTTTAACCACTTCCTGCCAGGAAGCCCGGTTTCGGGCACCGTGTGTTTATGCGCGTGGCTGGAGTCTCCGAAATCGGACAAAGGGAACTTTGCCTTGTAACAAAAGACCGTTCTCGGAACAGAAGACCAGGCTGCTGGGCATTACCGACATTTTTTCACTCTCAATAGTGGAGAAAATCCAGCCTTGTTTTGAAACAGTTTGGGGCATTTAGTGTGAGCGGATTACCACCGGGGACAAAAGCGCTCCACCACCACAGCGATGAGCCACACAGTACCGCTGCAAGCTAATCTGGCCCCTATTGAAAAGAGGTCAGCAGCGCACTGTGCCAGTTTCGTGAACAAAAGAAAGTTACATAACACCGCACAATCTGGGCTTTTTTTACAGAGCTGCAGGCCTCGCTGAAATACTCCAGCGTCGATAGATTTTGTCTGTCAGACTAGAGTGGTCACCAGACAGTAATTCATGTGGGTGTAAACGTCCATTAATTGAAATGATGAATTTTTGAAGAATTTTGAAAACTGAAAATCTTGAAAAAGTCCCGATTATGTGCACTGCATTTTTCAAACCACCCGGCAGCAAGTGGTTGAGATAGGAAAAAAAAAATCATGTTACTTATATTTAATGATATAATAATGGACAAAACTCATCTAAGATGAGGGTGGATTGATACAAGTTTTCAAAATTCAGATGATCAGACATCATGAAAATGGGAGAGCTCAAATTTACCAGGAGTACAGTAGCACATCATCATCTACATCCTCATCAGCATCATTATCATCAACACTTCCAGTCATTGGCTCTTGTAACGCCATCATGTAGTGGCATGGGGGATGGAAGCAAAGTGTTTGTGATCAGTTCGGTGAGAGAAAATCTGGAGTTTACTCTGACAGATGGCAAAGACCTCTGTCCATCCCATGCTGACCTTAAAAAAGGCTCATATTAAAGCAGAAAGAAATCCAGACCTGCACTGCTCAAAAGATGGGATGTCACGTTGTTACATTGTTGCTGAAAGGCAACACTTGCATGTGAGAATGGAAAGTGCTCCAGCATCATGTGCAAGGGAATGAACTCCCTGAAGGGATTTTATCATTTTTCAATCTGTTGTTTAAAATGATGTGACTTGTCCTTCACCTTTGCTTCCAACACCTATGCATAACCCAAGTTGAAACTAATAACACATGCAAATGAAAGGTACGCATTAACAATATTCAGTGACACTATTCACTTCATTGCAGGTTATTGATAATGAATACTTCCATTTTATTCATGTTACTGCCAAGAACTTCACAATTGCATTTCACTCTAAACAAAAAGTCTGTTGTGCTATTTATTATCACTAGGAATGTGTTAAATATGTGACACAGGGTCACCCGTTTTTTTTTTCTGTGGGCAGGTTTTACTGGCACTGAAGTTAGTCTTGCTGTTTATGTGTTGGTGATTCTGTATTGTCCATGCCAGGCTGCAGTGTCTGAATTTTTACGTGTATCACTTATTTGTTTGGGAGATCGGGTCCATTTTCATGTGGCTGTTACAGTGTGAAGAGATGTAAACTTGTTTAAAAGATTCTGATTCCTTAATCTTCCTTTATGGCTTGGAGTTGCTAATGGTTGGATGGACGGGATTGGAGATTTCTCTTAACTCATCACTGTTTTCGAGCCAAATTTCATCTTGGATCAGAGTCCTCAAAGTACCATCACATGTCAGTGATATCTCATCCATGCTTAAATCAAGACACAAGATGTCCAGATGAACATTTTGTGAAATGCATGACATGTACTTTGCTTTTTTTCATCCATTGACCCTGTCTTTTGCCCATAATCCTTACTGCGGAAAAGTTGTCCACTCAGCTGTACTATACCATGAAAAATGGGCCCTGTTGAATGGTACGGTTTTGTGGTATGCATGAATATAGAAGAAAGCATACTTGCATTGTACAGTTTTGTAATGCTTACTAATAACTCTGCAGATGCAAAAAAACCTAATATTACCAATTGCAAAACCACTTGTAAATAATAAATCATATTTTGCCTTCTGCTTTCCTTTTCCTTTTTATTTGCTAACAAAGTAACCCCGGCAATACTTATTACTGGTAAGCAGTTAATCCATTGGTAATTGCTCGTTATCAAGGCAGTGATGCAAGTGTCTTATCATCCATGTCTGTACTCAAACTTGAAATAATTACACTTCTTAAAAGATTTCAATTGGGACAAGAGGGCTGCTTGGGAAACAGTGCAGGCTCTTATGATGGTATCACAAAGAGTTACTTTGCTTGTTGTCTCTAACTTGACTCAGGCTTTCTCGAGTGGCATATTTTGTAACTCAAACACACACTTGAGTTGCATTTAGATTGAACTTAAATTCTCAGACTCATAATCAAAGTTGTTGTTGGTCAAAAAAAGGGATTTGACTCAGGAGCATGAAATGAAAAGATCTCTGTGAGTGTGGACAAAACAGGAGCAGAAGCCCCGTGACACTGACTCAGGCATAAATTTTTGGAATCAGTGTGTAAGAAACTCAGAAAGTCCATTTCAGTCAGCCACCAATGAGTCCAAATTAACCGTTACCCAGGGTTCTGCTGCACTGAGTCCTTTTTGCCTTTGGCAGTTCAATTCAGATGCTACATGTAACTTTGCTTTGGATTCACACCTTTTGCTTGACCCATTGCTAAAAACCAAAGCTTTCCATGTAACTCATTGCCAATTTCGCATGTGACATCCAGGAGTAACAATTGATACCAGCACTGGTAAGTTTTTGAGAATTGCAATGGAACAGGACATATGAAAGGTCGGAGGAAAACAAAACGGTGGATTGAAATATCAGTTCCTGATCCTCTTTCTTAGCATTGCTGTAACCATTGAACTGTCAGTAATGGTGTCAGCATTATTTCTGTCATTAAAAACGTGCACTCTTTGTTATTTTGTTAGTGTCATCAAGATGGGTTTGAATGCCTAAATGAGTTCAACTTTGACCTTTTGTTAATTGCACAAAAAAGTGAAGATCTGAAACATTGGTGTGCTTGGCTTGTTACGCCGATACCAAACTGCCATTACACAAAGCGTATAGAGGATAAAACCTATTTACCGATGTGGCCACCTGTTTTTTTATAGCCACTGTTTTTTCAACCGCTCCTGTCATATTTGACAAGTACTATAATTCAGATTCATCAAAAGAAAAGAAAATGCTATTTGATCTGTAAAATTAAATTAAAGGTAGAGTTTAAAATCAAGCACGTACATGTATGCAGAGCAGTTTGTCAGCCCAAATTGGAATTTATACGAAGGCTGTAAAAACGGCTTCAACTGTGGCATGCCGTTGCACTTTACTGAATGCGGCTTTCCGATAGTGGCATTTACTGGAGTGTAATCCATTGTTGAACTCCTGTTGCCATGTGCA
Organism: Acanthaster planci; assembly: GCF_054643075.1. Lineage (NCBI taxonomy): Eukaryota > Metazoa > Echinodermata > Asteroidea > Valvatida > Acanthasteridae > Acanthaster > Acanthaster planci. The sequence continues at coordinate 18,832,245 of NC_141779.1, forward strand.
GATGACCATGGGGAGAGGGAGGCCGCTGCGGAGGACGACATCATGTCAGAGCAAGAGCCCGATTGGCCGACTGAGTTTGGAGAAACCAGCGAGCTGGCCGAGGAGGATGCGTTGATGGAGGAGCCAGAGAAGGAGGTGGTACGTTCTGCTCACAGATTTCTGAGAGGGTCTCACAAGTTTAATTGGCAGAGATCTAGGATTTGGGAAATTGGTTAAGTCCTGTTGTATTGTCCATAATCATGTATACCTGTGCCATTAGTGGCCCAAAACGCATTTTTGCTATTAAAGTGTACTGACAGTCATTTTCTGCACTCCTGCCAGAGTGTACCTCTCTTCAGCAAGGGTGCTTTGGGCTTGTACGCATTCATTTAAATTTTGTTTTGTACTTTTCCACTGGGTTGTCCTAATTCTGCACCATTTTATCCCGCCAAGGTTAATGAAGAAGAAAAGGAGCCGTCCACAACAGGGAGCGCCAAGGATGAAGTTGCATCCCAGAGGGCGCCCTCGCAGCTGGAGGAGTTAGAGGAGCATGCAGCGGTCGTGGCAGCCATGGTCCTTGAGAGGCCCAAGTCGGGACGGGATCTGGCCGAGGACGCCGAGGTACAATATCAGATTCTTAAATACTCCATCTAGGGACAATAATGTGCTTGCTGCTCCCAATTCAAATTGATTCTAACATTTCTACGGACACACCTCCATGGCAGAGTCCTCAGTTTTTACATCGGTGAAAGTGCACCAGACGTACGTGCTTCTCTATTCACAGCAGATGCCGACCATGACTGTGGTCTTAATGCAGAAACGAAGACATAATTTCCTCGCGCAAGTTTGGAGGACACCCCTGGTTGTCAAAGTCACTCTGTGCTGGCCACACATAGTGATGGTGCCAAGTCAGTGCACACAGGTCTTGGGTTATAAAAAAAAGTTCATGCCACCTGGAACACGTTATTTCTGAACAGAAACCCACCTAAAAATTGTTCCAATGTAGGTGGGTAATTCCAGAAATTAGGGGTCCAAAAGTGTGACATTTTCGTGTCCCTGTTACATCTGACCTTTGTTATTTGACATGGAAATATCACTGGAATGATTTCAAACTATTACTATTTGTTTGGCAGGTAATTTGCATTAATTCACCACACTTGGAAATTAGAAAATGTGTTGTGAACTCACAAAAACCATATGTCAGATGTGACAGGGACACGGAAAAATATGGAGACCTAATTTCTGGAATTACCCAGGTGCCAAATAACGTACAGTATACTAATGTAGCAAGCAGGCAAGTGTCAGTTTCAGGGGGTACCCATTACTTGATGCATTACTGTATTCTTGTGCGGAACTGTATTGGCTGAAAAGTGGAATTGACCTTGTAAGTGCTTAGAGTTACTTCAGGATGTAAGAGAGTTTCTGTGGCAACAATGTGCTAGCTTAATACCTATCAAATCTTGATGTAATGTGTTGTCTTGAGGCAATATTCAGATTAGTAATTGAATATGTCACTGTCGGACTGGATTCTGATCTGTCTGGCCACGCCATAAAAATGCATGCAATAAGTTAGTTCACATTCTGTCATTTTTGTCTGCAGGCTGCGGCCACCCTGTGGGCAAAGAAATTAGGAGAACTCTTCAATCTCTCAGGTGATCCTGAGCGTGTCCAGTCGGCCCTGGTGCGGCGGCGCCGTAACTCCCTTGATGCCTCATCTGTAGCCTCCTCGACAGAGCATGGTCAGTGGGCTGGGCCGACCCTGAAGAAGAAGCCATCCAAGAAGTCAAGGAAACTGAAGAGGATCCACTCAGCAGAGGCTGCCGTCAACTTCTTAAAGAATCTCGTGAAAGCAGGTGCAGTTCTCTTCCATTTCCTGAGAGAAAGTTGTCCAATAATTGTCTTACATGGCTGCTAATTCAAACGTTTGGTGTAATCATGAGTAGCAGACTAATTAAAGTGGTGCTTTTCCAAGCTTTGTGCTTTTTATAATGAAGAAAAGAACCTGAGGCTGCTTTCATCTTGAGTGAATAATTATTCCAGCACCATTCTGTAGATGCAAGTTGCCCTGATTTGCTTGTAATAGTCAGTAGGTCTGCTGCCCTCTGTTGTCTCAACAGGTACAGACCAACACAAAAATTAGACAGCTAACAGGTTTTAAAGATAGTGACAGTTGTGCTTGATTGAATGCTAAGTTAAATTCGGTGTATTAACCATTCAGAGTATCTTTTACATTAACAAGATAACATCTGATTGTTTTTATTCAGCTTTATGCATCAGATCCTATTACGTTTAATTTGATAAATTCTCCATTTGTTTTACTTTTGCAAACCATAATATGCGATTTGATTTGTAGCAAAATGTTTTCAGTGCTTGATGGAGATTGCCACAGTTTAAGTTGCATGGGTTTTTATATTTTGCACCTCACCTTATTTCCGCCCGTTTGCTGCTTGCATGCATCGTGAATATTCATGGTATGCAGAAGAGGAGGCAGAGCCTATTCTAGATGATGACCACACCCTTGATGACATTATCATAAGTATGTATTGGGTTGCCGTGCCAAAGTTGGAATTCACCCTTTCTGTCTCTTGGCTCTGCTCCTGCAGGCATTTCTTGGCCCAGAATTTCTCAGTCCTGATCTTGTAACTATTATTTTTTATCTGCTTATAAGATGATATTATTTCATAGTTCTTTTCTGAATCCACAGAGCCTTCTTTTTCACAGTAGAATTGCCAAAACAAACATCAAGTCATGTTACACTGCTGTATACACTCTGCTCATAATTCCTATTCAAAAATGCACTGTACCATGGATTTTTTTTTTGCATTCTGAGAAGTTTCTTGTAACATGCATGACATGTACATGTATGTGAATTTGTCGTACTGAATATTGTTCAGATTTTTTTTTTTTTTTAATTTCTGCCCGTTGGGCCAGGACCCCTCCAGGAAATCCACTTTTGTTGGGAGGTATAAGTTTTGGATACAAAAATAAAACTTGAAATAAATCTCTAACTGTTGGCTGGCTGACCTGCCAGAGAATTTTTTCTTAATAGTTTGAAAGGTGACACAGCAATAAGATGTCAGTTTGGGCATTTTCACATTTCCAATCTTTGTAAGCTACATGGATTTGTGTTTAAATCCATCACATATCTAGAAGTAGCCCAAGATAATGAAAAGATAGAAATAGCTCCAGATGTCATTGAGATGTTGGCTGAGCCAGAACCCATTCAAGCTGAGGATATCATGGTTGTGGAGGATGGTGAAAATGGAAAGCTGCGAGTTCTGTCGCGTGCTGGCTCGAGCAGGAGCATACGGAGCAGTCGGAGTGCCCTCAGTGCTGGCAGTGTGAAAAGCAGGCTGAGCGTGCGCAGTGGAAGGAGCGCCCCCAGTGCCCAGTCTGCCCAGAGCAGACAAAGTCACAGGAGCCTGGAGAGCCAGCAAAGTGCTCATAGTACCCAGCTGCCGAGGAGTATCCCCAGTGCTACGAGCTCTTCGGGCTCTCACAGCTACACAATAAATGTGGAACCGCCTAGTGATGCAATTAATGTGAGACCACCTAGAGATGGAATTAACGTGGAACTGCCTAGCGACGCAATTAATGTGGAACCGCCGAGCGATGAAGAGAAGGAGATTGAAAATGTGACACTGAGGAGAGGTGAGAATGTGACAGATGCAGCAGAAGAAACAACTGAGGACAACTGTAGTGAGAGAGAGACTGAAGATGCTCTGTCGGAGAAGGAATCCTCCAAGCATGAACCCCATCAGGAGGAGACGAAAGAAAGTACACTGGAGTCGCCGGCTGACAAGGAGGCACCTGGCGAAGATTCCTTCCAACAGGATGGATTGCCACAGCAGGAGGAAATGGAACCATCTGAGAAGAGTGCCCCAGTGCCCGAAGAGCAACCCCCGAGTGTAGTGACCCCCAGTTCGCCCCACACAGTGCCCGATGGGGCAGGAAAAGATGCCGGCGAGCAAGGGGAAGGGAAGAGTGAGTTTACGGCAGGCAGTGTGTTGACAGCACATGATGTGGAGTCTCCCAACATGAAGTGGCACTCTTCTGCTTGAGGGCACCGATCACGTGCAGTACTTTCTCATGCACAAGTGATTGATCACAGTGTGCACAGCGTGGCTGATTCACTAGTCTTTGTCACTGATTGACGTGAGATTTTTTTTCTGCAAAAGGCACTGTGTGTGAGACTGCTGACCTTTTTCACAGTTGCACGTCCACTGAGATGCTGTAAACTATCTGTTTCCTTGGTCTTCTTTTTCAAAACACTGTGCACTTTTCACCATCCTTGATATAACATATGATCTTTTTGTTCTTACGACACAATTTCCCAGTAGTTATTAATATTCCTTGATATTGGTCTGACATCTCTCCTTGGATTGTGTGCTGTGCATCTGCTTTCCTGCACATATACTTTTTTACAAAGTGATTTTGTGTTAGTCCAAAGAATACGTATTTATGGAACGGAAGTCCCGCAAGTGTCATTACAAAATTTCGTAGATGCTCGAGAATTCATGGGACTGGTAAATCTTGTGGTTACATTCTCACATTTGTGTGGTTTAGGCATCAGGTTGGTAAGCCAGCAAGTCATCACTGTCAAACATATATCGGTTCAGTTGTGGAAAAACTAGTAGTTTTGAAATATCCTTTACTAACTCCTGAGCTTGTTGGAGATGCAGTTGCTCATAATTAGATGTGTGTGAGTTATTTTGAAGTACTACTGTTTGGATAAATTCACAGCGATTTGTCTTGTTTAAGAAAAGGTAAAAAGCCTCTCTATGCATTGAAGAAGTTATTTTGTATGTGTCCACAAGTTCTTATTCAGCACGAGATTTGTGGTTTTAGGTTTTTTCTTTATGTGACATGAGGTTATTTCACAAGTCTTGGAGTGATTTGAAAATTGCTGAATGTTGACTTGTAACCAAGAAATCAACCATATGAATGCAGCCTTCAGTAACTACCTATCCACCTTCATTTTTCAGGTGGTGATGCTGGAGATGCCACCTCTGTGCACTCAGGCAAGACAGGGAAATCCCTCCATTCTGCTGGGTCGCGGGTGGAGAGTGCCCCAACTGTCAAATCTGGCAAATCGGCAGCAGCCAAAAGCACCCCCAGCGTCAAAGGTGATGCAGGGGGGCCCCTAGAGTTTGGTGTCACAAACTATGGTGTTGCCGACAAGAAGGAACAGGTATGTGGGGTGAAACTCCATCATGCTGTTTTGTGGCGAGGTTTGACTAGAAACCCCACTTAGCCTGCTATTGCATTGTTTCTGCAGCTTAGGCATATTATGTAGAGCATGTTGTCCATTATTTTTGTAGGGCATTAGACACCAGTATCATGGTCAGCATTCAGGCACCCCCCCTCCCCATTGAACAACAGAAGAAGGGCCATCTGCCTGGTTCCCCCTACCTTAATTACTGGAAGTGGAATGACAGTGGAGGGTCTGACTAAAATCAGTTTATCTGCTTGCAGTGGTATACGTGACATTAACCACTTCGGGCCGGGGCATTTTTCAACGTTGAGGATGCTGGGCCGGCATGACTATCATTTTTTCTGTTTTCAAAATTCCTCAACAATTCATCATTCCATTTAACAGTCGTTTATAGCCGCACGGAGTAATCTTCAGGCACTACTCTAAGTTGACAGGTGACCTTCATTGACGCCCGAATATTTCAGCCAGGCCTGCAGCCTTGTAAACAGAGCCCAGATTGTGCGGTGTTATACAACTGTCTTTTGTTCACGAACCTGGCTCAGTGCACTGCTGACCTCTTTTCAATAGGGGCCAGATTAACATTCAGTGGTGCTGTGTGGCTCATCGCTGCGGTGGTGGAGAGCTTTTGTCCCCGGTGGTAATCCGCTTGCTCTAAATACCCCAAACCCTGGTATACGGTTTCAAAATAACGCTGGATTATCACCACTTTTGAGAGTGAAAAATGCCGGTCATGCCCAGCAGCCTGGTCTTTTGTTCGGAGTACAGTCTTTTGTTACAGGGCCCTGTTTCCTTTGTCCGAGTTCGGAGACCCCGGCCACACATATAAACCATACGGCTCCGATTTCGGAGTCCCCGGCTGGTAGTGGTTAAAGAAACCAGGAATGACATATGCCAATCAGTAATATGCAATATTCAAGAGTTGGCATTGTCCAATCAGAAGTTGATGGTTCAAGCACAGGGCCAATATTGGAGAGAGCATATCCTGCTGCCTACGTCTGTAATGTATGCAACATTTGCCAACTTTCCAATAGGAGAAGCAACCTCCCATTGTGCGCCCCCCTGCAGAGCCTACCAAGCCTAAAGAACTGGACGCAGAGGACGAAGAACTAGCCAAGATCTTGAAGGAGACAGGCCTGATGGAGAAAGAGAAGGCACCCGATGCCAAGAGCACCAAGAGCAGCAAGAGCAGTAAAAGCAACAAGAGCAACAAGTCAAGCGGCAGCAAAGACAAGAACAAGGAGGAGTTTGTTGTCAGTAAGTGTGTAGCAGCAGTCTCTAAGCTTACCCTCTAGCCTTGACGGTAACCCTACTTGGGCTGATCACCGCTACTGTGGTTCAGTGTTGTCATAAGTAGCGGTGGCTTTTTACTGACTGTTTTGAAGGTATTCACAGTTGAGGTAAAAGTGTTCTTTGCTTTTTTCCAGGTGAACTTTATCGAAACTCAGATGCAGTTTTATCAGAAGTGTACTCTAGACAGTATTTTGCGAGCAAATATTTTGTGTATGAGCATGTGTGGTTGCTGTTATTAATGATAGATAAAGATATTGTTAGAGTAAAAGATGACTGGAAGTTACCGATTGTCCCAGGGTCTCTATTCAGTCCACTGCAGTTTACAAACCAGCATAATGAAAGCTTTACGATCACTGTCACACAAAGACTTATCCATGGCAGGTGTTGTGTCATTAATTTACCAGCAGGTACTAGCACTTGAAGGCAATATGTCCACTGTTTTGGCAGGTTTTAATTCTAATCTCCCCCTTTTTTTCAATTTATGCCACCTCACCACTGCAGTACATGTACGTTATGGTGCACATTCACCACAATTTCCCTGTTTAAAATCCGAACTTTGTTGCGTTTCTCATTGCCTTTAAACAGAAAAGCCAGAGGATGATAAAGTTGACCACCTACTCTACAAACCGCTGCCTGAGAAGAAGCCAGAAGAGAAAAAGGCAGAACCTGCAAAAGGTAGGCAATCACAGACCTTTGGAGAGTGGATTGGATTGATTCACAAGATTCATTCATTCACAAGTGGCAAAGTAGCGGTTCAGATCAATCCTAAAGTTGGCTGTCGACTCATTTGAAGATTGCCAACATGGTGCTATTTGGGCATTTGAATTTGGCCAAATTTGGCTCGGCTGGTTCTACTGAGACTGGTTCCCTGACTGTGGTCTTGTACATCAGTTGCAGTGTTACGACAGCCACAGTGGAAGGCAGGGAATTGTTGCTGAGGTAATACTGCTTCTGACTCAAAAAATGATATGCACCTCCCTTGGACTTGCATTTGAGATAGTTCTGGAAGAGCAGCGGTGACCTTTCCTTAGCAAACCCACGAGGGCTCACTTAGTGCCTGGCTGCCTGGCTTTTCACTAGTAAAATTAGAAGTGGACATTTCCATGTAATGAGTCATTTGGGGAAGAACGTTTTAAATAATAGGATGTTTTCAGAAACAGTTGCTTTTTAAGATTGATTAATTAAGGGGGAAAATAATGACTGCCAGTTGTCTTTTAAAATGAGAAGATTCTGTTTACAGATCTCTTCCATAACTATACATTATAGTTCATATTAAAGATTAGGGGCAGTCTCCCTGAAATTATATGTTTCTATCAAGAAGAATTAGAATTGAAGAAATGGATTACCCAAGAAGTTCTTGTTAGGTGTGATTTGGGGGAGATGGGGTTAATGCTATTTTGATGATAATTTTGAGTCGGTGTTCTTTTCCTCTTTAAATAGCAACTAAAGCCAAGAAACCAAAGAAGCCTGCCCCTGTGAAAAAGGTGTCTCCTGCCAAGAAGCCCAAGAAGAAACTCAAAGCGGAGGCTGTAAAGGAGGAGCCCAAACCCCCTCCCGAGGAAACCTCCAAGGCAGAGGAGGAGAAGAAAGTGGAAGAGGTAGCAGAAGATGCTGAGAGCGAGGATGTGAAACTGTCCAAGACACCTGCAATGGAGGAGACAGCCGAAGAAGATGAAATGGACGAAGAGGAAGAAGAGGAGAAGGCCGAATCTCCTGAGTTTATCATTATTCATGACGTGAGTAAAGAGGATTTTTTTCTCTTATTTTTCCCTCTCAGAGTAGTTGCCATTTGGAGCAGGAGATTTCAAGAAACAGAAGACACGTTAATGCCTAATATCCTTAGTTTTGCAATCATGAACAAAACATGGATACAGTTTTAATTTGCTCCAGGAACAAAATGCCACAACACTGATGTTCACACTGATATTCAGACTTTGCTCTAATGAGATGAAAATACAATAACAGGGATTTGACCAACACTCAGAAAACATGTTCTTGCCTATTAACCTTTAAATCTCTTGAACATTTTCCCCTCCAAAGTCAAGGGCCTCGTAGTGTTTAATGAATAGATTGGTGGCTGTTTTTTTTTAACCCAGAACAAACTTTGCCAAAGCAATCCTCAATAGTAAGCTTTTCTGCAGAACCTCTTTTTTGTAAAGTGTATTTGCTAACTCCAGAGGAACCTGTCATGCAACCAGCTTCACTTGGCCAAGCTAGCTAGAAAGTTAATTACAAACGGCAAAATCACATTGTGCTCAATTTTAAAAAGAATGTACCTTTTACAAACCTGTTGTTATTCTGTAGGTAAATCATTAAGAAAAATCCATAAATTATTGATCTGGACACTTGAGTGATCAGAAAATTCATAACATCTGGATGATATGGTGCAGTTTGAAAAGCTAGAAGTTTTCAGAAAATTTAAATAGGAAATTTTCTCTATGCAGTACAAGTGATTTGTCAAAAATGACTCATATCTTTAATGTACCAGTCACTGGAGCATAAATTAAAATGAGGTACCCGGTATCCCATATCCTGTTCGGTTTGCCACTTTGAATTCAGCCAACCTTGAATTCAGCATTGTGCTGTCAGTGATTGTGATGACCTGATTATGTTCAGTGACCCGGCAAAGGTAGTCCATTCACACTCTGTCAACCTTGCATCATAATGCACTCCTAATCATAAATGGGCAGGCTAATAACTGACAGTCAGGGTTCACCTCGGTGCAATGAAAGTGGGTTGAAAGTAGCATATCAGCCCAAAGAAGCTGAGATCAACACCTGAGGCTCATGTCAGAGCTTTTGTCTTTCCTTTTAATGTAAGATTGATTTTATTTGAGCTGTCAAAATGGGCTTTCTGTCTGAGGGAAAGGGGGATAAACTGCTTGGGTTTTGCATTGTTTCTGTCTTCTTGTGTTTCACAAGTTTCCAGCATACGTCTGTATCTCTTCTTCCCAAATTTCTTCTCTTAAAGTGACAGCATTGTTCTGTATCCATTAATAAATTTTGTTGAAAAAATACATCAGATTGAAAGGGAAAACACAGAACCAGTTATTGAGAAAACGGAAGCACCGGTAATACCAGTGCAACAACGGAAAGTAAGTGTGGGAGGGTGAAATATGTATGCATTATTCAAGTCATTGGTTTTTTTTCTCTTGCATGTGTGGCGGGCTCTTTTGCTAACAACTGCTAACCATGCATGTGTGAGGCAACAAAGCTATTAAGCCAATATATGTAGTGTCGTTTTTATCCAACCAAAATGCTTCTTGCATTGCTGTAAATTAGCACACTGCTGTGTGATTTCATTTGAAAATGGCATTAAGTTGATTTCTGCAGTGGTGATGCAAATTTGTGTTTAGTGTGATGCTGAGAATATGATTGAATCGCAGAGATAGAATAACAAAATTAAGTGGGAAGATTTGTAATCTCAAGCATGAAACCTAATACATGAATATAGGGAATGGCTTGATATGTCATTCTTGCTTTTCCAAAAGACTAGAAGTGAATGTGTCCAAAGTTTCTTGGGTAAACTCAGAAAAAATGATATGGGTAAAAATTGATAAAATGTGATTTGGAATGATTGCTTTCATTTTTTTGGAGAGATGCCTTCCTATGAGCGTTTATCTTGGGAAGACGTCTTTCCATAAATTCTCTTTTCTTGATATCTTATCTTGGACAGTTGTTAGAAAGCCTGCAGGATTCAGCCTTTCTGTGATGATGTATTGCGGAAAAGCAAAAATGCAAATGGTCATTTCAGTCTTCAGTATTGGTGCTAAAAAATTTCAGGACTGTGAAATGCACTTGGCTTTTGCTGGCCTTTCACATAGGCGGTAGCAAATAAAAAAATCACATTTGTGAAATTCAATTTCCTTCTCTGCTTTTTTTTTGGTTCCTTTTTTGGACAAAACAAGAATGAACTTGACGTTACCTTCCATTGAATTGAAATTGCAAATTGATTTAAGCTTTGGCTTTCAAGTCACATACCAATGCAATCTCACTGAATGTGCAGGGAAAGAGAGTCACATTGACCACGAGCAATTGGCCACTGTAGCGTGTACCTCACGTGGATTGTCTGAAAGAGCACTGTAGCTTTGAATTAAAAACAGGATGAATACGGCATAACAGCAAGCTAATGCAAGATCAAATACATGTATAATGCTGTCATCGGCAATATCCGATGCTCAGAAAATGACTCGAGGCTACTGACAAAAGGTTGTCGCAGCAGAGTTGACTTTGTGTAGCAAAACTTTTGCCGAGATAGATCAAGATGATTCAGAAAAACTTTAACCGCCACTTGTGTTTCATTGCCACGCATGTGTGTTTGATAGAGTAACCAAAATGGTGAAAAAGAAATAGAGTCTGGTTTTTATTGTACATGTACCTCTGAAAGTAAAACACATTGAACATATTCAAAAATTCATTTACACTTGGTAAAAACATGCATAGCCAGAAAAACATTATCTTATTGCATAATCATAAAGAAAATATCAGTTCTTTTAATGAAGCCAAGTTGTATTTGAGCAGTAATGTATTGGAACAGATAGATGAAAAATGAAGACACCCTGTACAGCTTCTGCCATTTTCAACATGAAGCCATTACCTCTGTAACATCCATCATACCGTGTGCTCTTGATGAGCACAGCTACATTAACCCTCTGACTGAAGCCTTCCAGGCTCATCTGACATTTTACCGAGCACCATGTAGGAAATGATCATAATACATTCTCGACTCCATTGTCACATAGCTGACTTGCTGTTCAACAGTAATGATAAAAATTGCCATTCGTTTCTTTTCCTCCAAAGTAGGGAGAATTTGTTTCTCTTGGATAACAAATGAACCATCACCTCTGTAGTCAACCGGCAGCTTGCATTGTGTTATTTTTGTGTCACTTGCTGGTTGATACGGCAAGGAGAGTAATAACATGAATAAATTGCAGAATCAGTTGGCTGGTTACCAGTTTCAGCTACTGGTAGTGCATGGTTTGTTTCTGCTTGGATGGGCTGACATTGGCACGTCCCATGTACCTACGCAGTCACAGCCAACTGTGTTAAGGAATTTATGGCTTTACATCCAAGGGTTGATTTTTGTGTGGGGCAGCAAAGACCTCTGACCCTGCTGGTACCCTGGTATGAAACAAAAGTTCTGCTTAGTCACGGAGTATTTCATCATGGTCAAAAATCAAATTGGTCATAATTCATTCTTGCCAAAGGTCATGCATGCACAAATAGCGGTACATACATGCGATGGTACATGTATTACAAATTTCACAGCTGCTCATTTGTTGTTCTGTGATGTCAGTATTTAAAGAATGTAGTGTACGAGTTTACAATTGACTGTTTTTCCATCCCTTATTTTCCACAATGCCTCAAGGAATTCTCGGATTCAGAAGAAGAAGAGGTACTTATACAGATCTCAGGGTTGTCAGTGTGTTGCAGCTTTTTTCTCCGGGAAAATCTCATATTTGTCAGTGGATTTAGGCATGAGAGAAACATGAGCAGTGTGCAGTGTAACATGCATATTTGGTCAGACCTCAAAAACTTATATTGTCATTAGCTTCAGTGAACACGTTGTTGACATAAGACTTTCCATACAAAGCCTTCATCTGTTCAATTTGTGTCTTTGAAAAATTAGTGTTTTGTGGACATAAATGGCCTTTCTATGGCATAATTTAAAGCATTCATAAAACTCAGGGAATGCTTTGTTTAAATTTTTAAAAAATGCACGTGTGCCCATTTGTTCTGACTGAGTCGCCCTAGAATTGCAAGCCAAACAACACAGACATGCAAAATTCATGTCTGACACATGTGCGCTCAATAATGCAGTCATTCACGAGCCCATCTCCGCCAGGCCTAGATCAGGGACAATTGAAGGTCCAAACAATATTGCATCAGAGGCAATCAATTCCATTCCAGCAACATGCCATTACACTGCACAGTTGAACGGTGCATTTTTGTGTTGTGCACCAGGACCTGTTTAGAACCTCCTGCATTGGAGTTCAATCAGTGTCCACATGTGTTAATAGTTCACTGACGGATATGAGATTTTGGAGTGGAAAGTCAGGCTGTGCGTACACGCAATTATCGATTGATGTGGCTGAAATGTTTCCCTGCCTGTATGTTTGTGAATGGTGTGCTGCATGAATTGATGTCATTGTTTTTGCAAGCAGGTTGCAAGGAAGGAATCCATCTGGTCCTTAAAGTTTTCTTTCCCACCAGCATGTATGGGAAAGGGGAAAAAAATACATGTTCCATTTGCATATATTTCTGCGTGGTTGTTTGCATGTGCATGGTTTGGGGGTGCTGTTTTCTTCTCAGGTTGTTGTTTGAAAGTGTCTTTGCAAAGAAAAAGCTTATAATGTTTTGCATGCAGGTGCTGGGAAAAAGGCCTTGCATCACTGGTGCATGCTTTTGTTTTCTTCACTTCTATTTCTCATAGGGGAATTACAAATGCCACATCTTAGTGGGGGAATGGGGGCTTTTTCCCATTTCCCCCAAACTCTAAAGCTGTTGTTTAAAAAAAAAGGAATGGAAAAGTCAATACTTCTTGACAAAACTCAGTGGAAATTTTGTCAGATTTACAAAGAGGTAGAGTATTGTTAAAATCTTGCAATTGAAATGTGGTCATAGTGAGCCAGTAAAAATGAAACAAAAAATGTTAAGTATATTTTCAGATAATGGAAGTTGTACTTGTACAGCATTTCCACCCTGAAAGTAAAAACAGCCTACCCTCTTGCAGCATGACAAAAGGGTACTGTTATTCACATTAAATTAATCAAGTATTCAAGTATGATGTTGTTGATTATTTTAACCCACTTCTTGTCACACTTATTGGAGTGACTTTTTGCACCGTTTGCAAGCAAATTCTTGCTTGAGCTAAACTCCTCTTCCTCAGAGCTTTTTTACCATTCTTGTAAACTTTCGGATGAAAGATGCCAAGGTTTCTTTCGTCTTGACTTCCTGATGTCATTTGTAGAGTGCATCGTTCATTCATGATTTGTGTATCATACTTAATGAGATTGCCAAAAGATTACATCATCCTGTGATGTATTTGATGCACACTCCAATATTGACACCCGCATATCTACCGTTCCTGAATGGATGCATATTTAATGAGATGCCGCAGAGAAGAGAGTGATCTCGAGATAAGGCTCACATTTGGAAATTAAACATAGGCTTTAGTGCTTGTCACTTCTCATTATCCTATCCACTTGTTAGAGGGTTAGCAGTGAAGCCAGTGGAAATGTGTCTCCAACCATAGCAAATTACTGCACATTAATTTCAAGGGCTTGAAATCTTGTTAGGTACCCATTGCTTGGGTACTAGCTTAAATCGATGTGGGCTTTTTTCAGTAGTTTATGCTGATCCTTGCTTTGAAATTATTTAACAAAAAATATTGGGCCAGAGCGTGTCTTTAGGTTTTAATGTTCTCTTTTTTCCCCTCTGAATAATCTCAGCTGTGTTGCTGTGTTGGGAGCACTTCCATTGGTGTGGGCTTGTAGGATCATTGCTCTTATCCCGTTCTTCATTATTCCAGAAATCACCATTAAGCCCTAAATTGCCTAGAAGCCATCTTGCCATGCCTCTGGTGAGGAGGATAAACTCTCCCTCAACCAGAATGTTACTTAGCATTTTGTCGACACACATAAATGCAAATTTCCCAGAGGCAGTTACGACAGATTCTAAATGGTGCGGGCTGTTTTGCATCAGTAAGGTGCAATTAAAAATTCACACACATGTTCGCAGACATGGTTTCCTATGAACTGTCTTTGTGTCCCAATTATAGTGTTCCTTGTAATGGTATGGAAAAGGCACTACTTTTTCTGATGCTCCTGTTTCTACTGTGTATTTCTGGAAACTTCAAATGAATTTCATTTTGAACTGCACAAATCAGTAAATTGTAAACAGTAAACATTAATTTGAAATGAAGGTCACAATGAGAAAAGTCAAATGTGCAGTATGCAGTGTGCATAACTAGTTTTGTACTGGCAAGAAGGTTTCTAGGATAACTGCACATTATATGGAGCCCTTCAGAATGAGGTTACAGTACTGACCGACCTATCCCGCTGGTAGTCATTGAATTTCAAGTAGAACAGGTGTATTATAAGTAGGCAATGTGGAATAAGTGTGGTAAACTAGACTGAGAATGATTGAAATGGGCAGTAGGGAGACAGTTGCCGAGCTTGGAGCATTAGCAGCACTGCAAAGTACCTGGCATTAACATGTTCCTTCCAGGCAAAGCCTATAATGACCTTGATATTCATAGTTACTCCCAATTTACCATTAATAGTTGCAAATGGTTGATAAATATTTATGAAATCCAGGTAGAGTGGTTTTGATCAGTGTTACAGGGCTGAATTCGCCCCTAGAGGCATCTGAAAAACAGGCTGAAGTTAAGTTTTTTGTAGTGAGCAGTTGCGTTTTTCACAAACATGTATCATATAAGAGGTATATGGTCAAGTAATGAATATTCTTAATAGGGAAGAAAGATGAAACCTGGGCCCCATTTCACAGTGCAGTTCAGCATAATTTACGGAGACCTTAAGCAGTAAGGACAGCAAAAGGCATGCTTACCTCAGAGGAAACTTTGCATAAGTTTGTGATGTAACATGGTAGCATGACTTTCTGACTGACAGACAGACAATTTCATGACAAGTAGCGCCATAAAATTGGGCCCTGTTAAACTGTCTGTCATACCTCAATTGGACTAGATATGGGTGGTCTTACTGCTTGCATTGTGTGTATCCTTCACTATATAGAAACAAAAGAGTACCAGTATATGAAGGCAACCAGTATTTTCATTATAACTCACAAGCATTAGACATTGTTTAGTTGCATTCTTGTCATACCAGAAGCAAAAATTCACCCTAAAGGAAAAAAAACCTTCCATACCTTAAAGAAAAACACAGTCAGTGCAAGGTTTGTAAATATTCTTGCCGTTGAGAACTTGCTATATAAAAACACTTAGGATATCTGATGAATTCAGTAGTCACTTGCAATTCTGATTTAGTGCTGTTGAATTTCCCTCGGGTATCAAGACAACACTATTGAAGCATCTCAATTAAAACTGTGGGTGAAAAATTCCCTCTTTAAATTGCCAGGAGGATTGCACGATGGGTTTGGAAGGACAGGTACTGGACAGTGAATGCTCAGCGTAGGGCTTTTCCCCGATACAAAAATGATCAGATCAATGCCACTTTGCGTCATTGCGGCCGTCAGTGTTTGAAAGAGATTCATCTCATATGACTGCTTGATCAGAGATGCAATACACATTTACACGTGTGTCTCCACATCAGTGACCCGCTCTTTCATGTTATCGCACAATAAAGATTCCCAAGATTGACTCTTAAGAGCTATTCTGACCTTGGGTGAACAAATGTGTAAAGAAAACCACTGTGAAATCTTAATTGTCAAGTTAGGTAGTCAACAATTAAATTTCAAGGCAAATTAAAAAAACCCTTATTTTCACATTGTTTTTGTAGCTTGCATTTAGCGTAGCTGTACCTCTTTTGCAAACTTTATCAGTTGAAGAAGTAACTGAACCAATGTAGTTACAGAAGTAACTTTATTGGTTAAAATAATAATACAGTGCAGAGGTAACATCCAATAAACAGTTACAAACGTGGCTGATTATTTTATGGAACTGACTTGCTGTTACATTTACGCTAACAGTGAGTCATAATATTTCAGGTGCCATTTTTTTTTTCGAAAATGGTGGTCCATAAACGATACATATATAGCAGCAATATTTATTTAGATTTTATCTGTTCCTTAACAGTTTGGTGGTATACATACCTTTAGTGTGTAGCTTTGAACTCAATAAGCCGCCCCCTTTCATTTTTTTACTCTCGCTTTTATTTCAATACCTGTGTGAACAAAATATATCTCATAACTGTGTTTGATGTTATTAACTTAATTAAAGGTAAAGCATTTTACTGACATGAACTAACATGTTGAATTTCATCCTTCTATTCACATGCATTATAAGTTTTTTATCTCACAGTGTGGCGTGCTTCACTTTTTAACAAACCCTAATCCACAATATCCTAATATATCCTAATATCACAATACATCCTAACATTGTAAGTGCTCTCTCATAGTAAACTAATAACTGTTTTGTTCTTAGGATATTTACCAATAGTTAAAAACAAAAACTGAAGTTCTAAGCTGCAATTTTCTTGGAAATGAAATATTTCACATAATTAGTAATTATATTCTTGATTGAAGCATTGCTCTTAAAAGCTGGTTACTTTTTGACCCAAATCACTTACTCTTCATTAAAGCGATGGATTTTTTTACTCCAAACACTGAAGTGATTTAACAAGAAGGGAAAAGTTACAAAAATGTTTATTTGTGTCTAGCATGATCAGAAACACAAACCTGTATAAATCTGAAATGAAAATATAGTCAAGTGTTTTTTAATTCTTTTGGGGCTGAAAGTCATCTGCGAGGTGTGCATGGTTTGCATGGAATTCTTTGGTCATGTGCTCTCACCCGCCCTTTTGAAAATGCTGACTGTGCTGCTGTGTGAGCCTTAGATGTGATTAGACAATGTAAAGCTAGATGGTGCCGAGATTTCATAAATGTTGTTTTATCTCATTCATCCAAACCCCCTGTATCTCCTGCACTTGCCCCACTCCTCAATCCCCCTGTACTATTCCACACCATCCCCACTTTCACCCACCCCACCCATCCCACCCAACCCTACTCCACCCCACCCTGTGCACTCCTGTAGCCTGAGCCTTTACCGCCCTCAGTGGCTCAGACGGATATGACAGCAGACTCGGAACTCATGTCTGTCTACACCGAGGTATAGTCGTTTTAGAAGTTCATTTAGATTGGCATACATGTATGTTCCAGTGTTTATGTTCATGATTTCATATGTGCTGTAGTTGTCTTGGAACTCTCCTTGTGCACCCTTCCCGTTTATGTATTTTAGACACTAGTGTCAGAGGTCAGAGCGCATCTAAAGACACATTAGTGCTAAATGTGAAACATGCATATATGAGGACAGAAAGAATAAACCTGAAAACAAATTTCAAAATACTTGAAAACATTTTATTTGGCATCTTTAGCATAGGTGTGCAACTGCAGACTTGAATCCTACAGTGCTCCACTCGTAAACTTTCCTGAAGCATGCTAATAAGCCCAGCTCATAAGTGGTATTGTGAGGGTCTAGCTAGGATCACTTTTGAACCACTTAAACCATTCAGTCATCTAATCTAAACGAGAGTTTATTTCCATTTATTATATAGATTAGATTATTATACTTCTTGGATTCAACATGTTGGTCTGAGTAGGGATGCGGACATTCTGTTTATATCAAAACCAAGCTTGAAAATTTGCCGGTTGGGTCCATACAAGCGTTCAGCTTGAGACAATCAGAAACGGTTAATGGAAAGCTTCTCAAATGAATCCTGGACAATATGAAAATGTATTTATACTGCATGAGATTTTTACACATTGCTCTTTTAATAACTTTGTCTTGACTACAACTGAGATTAGGGGTGAACATTTACTTGATGAGGCTCATTTTCTGTTTGATGGATTTTCTTTCAAAATCTGTTTATCTAATTATAGAGCCTTACAGCAGTTTTCACTCTAAATCTTTCAGTCTAATTTTGAAGAGATGAGGGAGTGACATTTTACTCAATGGGAATAAGGCAGAACTTACCATGGTTCATTAGGAGAAGCTTTATTCTTTCTCTCATGGTATCTCTAACTTGTTCTTAATGGGCTTACATTACCTGAAATACCGATGTTAATGAGTGTCATGTGAGAGGGATAGATCCATTACAAGATAAATGATTGTAATCTTGGCATTCATGATATACAGTAACACGCGTGTGTAGTGCTTTTAATGTAAGCTTTGACTTTTGAGATGCGTAAGTTGGCAACTCTTGCGGTGAACTTAATCATTCTTGTATGGCATTCTGTTTGGATCTTCCCATTCATAGAAATAGGCTCTCGTGAAATATACATCCAATTTAAAGTAGTGCCACTAAAAAGTCAGACCCTGTGTTTTTTCTACCTAATGATTTTTATCTGTTGTTTACAAATACTTATGTATGTTTTCTTTCTTAATCCTCATTCAGCAGAGCTTTATTACTCTTGTCATGTTCTCTAGACATTTTCTCCAGATATTTTCCACCTTCTTGTACGATAAGGATAATATCATAGGTGAACTTCTCTTCATTTGCAGTTCTCTTATTAATTCCTGTTTTCAGGGTGAATATGTTGTACTTCAAGTATTACCTCTTGACTTGTTATGTACACATGATTTTTCTATGGTACTGCTTTGGTAGACAGTTACGTGTACTATTTGAATCATCTCCTGAGAATTTACGAGCAGTCACTTTTGAGGAGGAGAGGGGTCCAAAATGCTTTCAATGTGTCAGCTGCTGATGACCAGTTGAAAATATCAGATGTACATGTACATGAACCAAATTGATCTTATGTTTAATATATAAGTTCTATCTGCACTATGTGCCTTATTTTGGCCTTAGTTTGTCAAACCAGTTTGCCCGTGTCTTTTTAAAAAAGAAATTTAAAGATTGCCATGTCAAAGCATAACTTATTTGAAGAACATTCATTTTACCCTTTCTTGGCCGTATGTACCCATCAATTTAGGTCAGCGTAGTAGTGATTTAATAGCCGTGATACAAAAATGTGCTTGGCACACTTTGAGGTAATGGACCTGTGTGTTGGTAGAGACAGCTTCACTCTCACCACTTCATTTTTGATAACGGACTTATACTTGACTCCAATCATTGTCTCAGGACTCTACCAGTCAAGGACTAAGCGGCATTTCCCGCTCCCAGGCCAAAGCTGCCAAGCGAGCAGCCGAAGCCGAGCGGAGAAAGCAGGCCGTGGAACGGAAGCGGAGGGAGCGAGAGGAGGCCAAGAGGAAGCAGCAAGAGGAGGCTGAGAGGCAAGAGCAGCTCAGGCGTGACTTTGAGGAGGAGAAGCGGAGAAAAGAGGAGGAAATTAGGTGCGGAAAGACTTGGATAGAATCTCAAGTAGGGGATACAGAGCAGGAAAACAGAAGGAAGAACAAAACAAAAGGGCGTGCAGATGATCAGAACATGACAACTAGTTATTAAACACTCAGGCATGAAACGGTGACAAAAACATTAATTAGTAGATTTACTTACAATTGTTAATCTTTGGTTTCAAGAACAAAGTTGTTGTGCCAGATCTCAAGGTAATATTCTGATAATTTTTCATGAGTGAAATATATTGTCGGGTATTGCATGTACTCTCTTCATTAGCAAGTGTGCAGTGAGTTTTTCCAAATCTTCAGGGTACACATTTATTCTCGTGAAGCAAAGCCAAAGTCGTGTAAGTGGTAGACGTGTATCCTCTTCAATGACATTGAGTTCCTCAAGAGAAGATCTTCCATTTTGCTGACAAACATGGTCTTACTTCTACTAGGAAACGATCTCTTGCTCTGTTCCCTCAATTTTTTGGTCCTTCTCTTTGCATCAGACTGAAGAGGGAGCGTGAAGCGGAGGAGTTGGAGAGAAGACGCCGGGAGGAAGAGGAAAAGAAGAGACAAGCTGCCATCACTGCCGAGCGAGAGAAGAAGAGGATGGAGGAGTATAAACGGAAGATGGAGGAGATTGCCAGACAGAAACGGGAGGAGGAAGAGAGGAAGAGGGGTCAGTTTATCTCTTGCTCATTTCAATCAAATGTCATCGTCGAGACCATCGCAAGACCAGACGCAAGACCAGTCACAAGTAACAGAGCGAACAATGACAACGGAATGCTTTTGTTGCAGTTCATTTGAATAGCTTGTGACTTGAATTCAGACTGGAGGTCTTGTGTTGGTCTTGTGCTGGTCTTGTGTGGCCTTGAGAATGTGTTAAGTGGTCTCGACTACAACACTGATTTCAATGTTTTTTGTTCCATCCCATTGCTTCCTGAAACTGCATTATCAATCATGGTGATGTCAGTTGGTCATTTCAAATGGATACTGAATTGATACCTGAAGAAAGGTGGGAACAGGCAAATATGAGAGTGCAGACGACAAAGGACACATGAAAGTGCTGTGATCAAATATACGGTCGGGCACTGTCACTGAGAATTCTTTTTTTTTTCAGTAAAATTTATTGATACCTTATCATCCATCACGTCACGGACTATCAACAACTGGCTACACTCTTCGTGGGGAATTTTCTTTGGCAATTATAATGTCATATTTGTGGGTTTCTCTTGGACACAGACACAAACACGTAACAGTCATTTTAAAGAAAGTGCTTCTGTATACATTGTCCAGCAACCTGCGTATGCTAATGAGAGTCCGGAAGTGTTTAACAATCTTGCACAGGGCTTGGTCTCAACGAAGTCTATCAAACTGTTCATCTCTTGAAGGGTTCCTTGAAATGTAGGAACTGGTCATGTATAACGCTAGCCTTCTGATCCCACAGAGGAAAACCTGAGGAAACAAAAGGAGGAAGACGAGAGGCGGAAAGCTGAGGAGGCCAAGCTGGCCGCCATGGCCGAGGAAGAGAGACTGGAGTACGAACGCAAGAAACGAGAGGATGAGCTCATCGCCATGCGCCTGGCAGAGGAAGAGAGACTGAAGCGAGAACTCCTGGCCAAACTGGCTCAGGAGGAAGCTGAGAGGTTCGCCCTTGAGCTGGCTAAGAGGCAGAAGGAGATGGAGCGGCGGCTGATGTTTAACAAGTCGCTGCAGTCGGAGGCCAACGTGCTGTCCCACTCCCAGGAGATGACCAGGGCATTCACGTGGTCTTACTTTGAGCTGCTGGAGTTTCTCGGGCTGGCCATGCCAGACTTTCTGAAGCAATATCAGAGCTATACAGACACAGGATCGTGAGGACATTGGTCAGATTGCCAATTAGTACGGATGTGTAGTCCCCTAAGGATGCAGGATGGAGCGCAGTAGAAGTCTTGAACAGCATGTATCCCAAGAGACTTGAAGATGTATATGAAGGAAACTATTTATAACGAGAAAGCTAGTATTTAGAGCAAAATTGTTTTCATATCCTGTCTCCAAACAAAAGTGTATTTTCACTGACAAATAAATGTATCCCGTGGTAACGGATCCACTTGATTTATTTTTCCTGTATATGATAATTTGCTTGTACTATTCCGAAGTAAACCCCTTTTTTGAGTGAATTGCTTTGGCGTGTAATGTGTGTGTTTGCACCCAGCTGTTTAAATAAACATTACAACGGTATAGACAGTGTTCCGAGAGTACATGGGTTGCACTGAGGGAACAGAAGTTATCTCAGTAATTCCCTTGGTGAAGCCACTGAAGTGAGTGACCCCCTAAGTTACTACGTTTAATCAATCCTATTTGCTGCCTGTTTAATACTGCTATTTGCCCTACTATTCAATCGACTTGGTTTCTTTGGCTCTTCCATTCTTGGCCATTCGAGAACTAAATCCACACGGTGTACATTTTAATTTGTGAGTGAGAAAAAACATCTGTTGGGATTGCTAATTTATTCAGGCCGCTGCCCGTGCAATCTATATGATAATTATTTCTTTTCCCGGTATCAAGTCCCAAAACGGCTGGAATTACAAAAAATCGCTGGTTGAGCGGCTGTTTTTTGCAGCATGTGCGATTGCTTCATCAATTTTCATGACAAATTTTAGGGTACTCGGGCATTAAATATGCATATGGTGAATCCATGCATGGCCGAGGTTTGTAGCTACCATCAGAAATATTCGGAAAGGCATTGATGATTCCGTGTCCAGTGTAATACATATAGCTCTCTCCAGAGAAGTAACTGCATGTTCATACATTTTGATAGCATTTAGCAAATACATGCTAACTTCACCTTCCATCAATGGAAAAATATGATATTTAATGTGTCTACTACCAGACTGGAGCTAAGGACAGTTTATGACTTTTATGACTGATGTGAGTTTTTAACTTGGAGCTGGGCAAAAGATAGATTCTGGCAAAAACAGCTACATGTAGGAATATTTCCCATTGCTTTTTACAGGAATCTTATTCTGTTAATTATGATAATAGTCAAGATGTATTAAATAACTTCTTATGAAAATTTGGCACAGTTCTCACAGGAGGAGTCGAGCAGTTATTTGTTCGTATATTAATGATTATGCACAACTGAAACTCAGTTTTTTAATAGATATTGTATTTTAACATCATGTCTAAACACCTAGATGCTTTTATTTACCTTCAGCATTGCCCATTAGTAAATGGATATGTAAAACTGATCCCAACTGATGAGAATGTTGCTTTCAAGTTCTCAGAAGGGCCATTGCTCCTCGGAATTAATGATGGTTGAAGAAGGGAAATAATGTTAGTGATATTTTACTCGCCGCAAGCCCCACGTTAAAGACTTCCCAGCAGGTGTATTTGAATGATGCATCGATGAGCAGGTTTGATAGACGTGTTTCATGCAGTGCGGTTCTTCAGTTATGGCAGCGTCAGGCTGTGGCTAAAGCCAAATGGATTCTTCACTGATGGGATAATTGTTAACGGAAGAGAGCATTGTGTTGGCTGGGTATTGCAGGATGGTTGCGAAAGACGGACATATTAATTTCCAAGGGCAAGGGAAGAACCCTGCAGATCCATTACATATAATGTACATTGTTACGTACATGTATAACGCATGTATCGTATTTGTTCAGGGGTATGCATGCATAGTGCATGTTTATTGACGCTTATGCTGTTATTGAGAACCTGTATTGATTGGGTTATGATGGTTGGTTGAAGAGAGGAAAGTGGGATTGAATGCTTTGTGAATGTTTGAACGCTAGCTTTTGATTCTCAAAAACTTGATTATATCTGCATGCATGGACATGAACTGTGTTCAAAATGCTGTTGATTCACAAATATATGGTCAGCGCGGTGTACTCACCATTAGGCGAGAAAGTTGGTGCTCTGATTTTTAAAGATAAATTTTAGAGGAGGACGAAAAAACCCAAAGGAACATTTTCTAGGGTTTCAAGATAAACAAAATTAATAAGGGTCTTCAGTTGGAGGGAAGAATACAAAAACAAACTTTTTCCGGCAAAACAGCGGTATCCCTTACCATTTGCGCTAGCAGCCGAGGACCAGGGACTTCGCTGTCAGTCAGACAGCGGGGAGAAAAAACACTTTACACTTACATCGGGAAGTTGTTAGCGGATCGGAGACTTCTCTAAATAATTTGAATATTTAAACATTTTTTTCCAGTTCTGAAGCCAAAAGGCCGGCGGATCCGAGCACCAACTTAAAAAAAAACCTCTCGCCTTATGAAAAAAGAAACTTGTACTTCTGAGTGTTGAATTAAGTGATCCAGGAAGGCCAATGATAATTTTTCCATTGAAGACTTGAGGAACATTGAGCATAAACAGAATGTTGTTCCTGAAGTGTAAACAACCCAAGTGAAACGCACGATGACTTTTATTGCAGGGTTATTTATCAACAAACTGAACATAAACGGATTCTTTAATGCCTGAGCAACATAATGGACACAGACGGTACCACTTTACGTGGCACAGTCCGTCCTTGAAGTTTATTTGCTCCTTGATACATGTACATGAAAGTGTGGACAGGGACCCTAAAACTGATTAGATTTGAGGATGTCAAACAACTTCCCGGGATGCTTCAAAAGATGTGTCAAACATCACACGGGCAAATGCCATTATCCATCTACTGATTTTATTTACAGAATAATTGTTATGACAGTCAATGTAAAAATTATGCATTGTTTCCATGTGTTAGTTCCGTATGTTTTATCTTCTTTCCTTGTTTGCAGCTCAGTAGTGCCAGTGGGGTGAATGTAATCTAGTTTTAGAATAATAAGGGTCAAATCCAAGTGGGAAAATGCATACAATTAGCGCAATTAATGCTCAATATATCATTTCAAAGGATTTTTCCAGAAAAGGTTTTGAAGAGGTGTAATTGAAATGTTATCAGTGCATACCTTGGGTAATGTATGGAACAAGGAGCATGGAATACGTGTACTTTTTATGTTCTGTTTTCCACTGTAGATAAAAAATGCTGTATATGTTATTTTGTCAGATAACAACAGAACCGTTGTCCATTGCTTTTTAAATTGAAAATACATTAAATATTCCGTCTATAATTTTTAAATTGAAAATAAATTATGCACCGACTGATTGGCGTTGTTGTGGAGATTTCAGCGATGTCATGACGTCAATTCAAATATCATGTAATAATATAAAGTGTATTTCCTTTTCCCAACGGAAGTAATTCGAGTGTGTGAAAATTAAATTTTCAGTACTTGATTTAAGTTAATTTAAAACTGTATAAACTGGTAATTTTTCATTCTCTGTAAAAATCACACATTCTAATACATCATTATACGTTTATAAGAAAAAGGGCAGCTTTACTGTATATTCCTAGGACAGCATTTTCATATCGCCTCTTGTGACTGTGCCACTTACCAGTTTTGATTGATGCAATACTCTTGTTGATTTCTTGTTTACAAACTTACGTTTTTCACGCGTCGTTCTGTGCTTTGTTTGAAGTTCCCAGTGCCTAGTTTTGTACTTAACAAGTTCACTTTAATGTGGAAAGTATACGCAGGATAAAGAGGAAAAATAATATTATCTAGGAAAGATCAAGAGCCCGATTTGTTGATTGGTTGTTGTGAATACAGAAAATGCTATGTCCCCGTGCAACCTGCTTTGAAATACTTGTATGGCTAAGGCAAATTTTGCCTTTGCAGCTGTCGATGCTCTGCAATCAACGCACATGGTGTGCTGCTATTTAATTATAAATGCACTTCTCATTAATGAAAACTAACCTTGGGAGATCTCACTACCGTTACAATACAGTTTTAAATACAGTCACAGCTATAGCGTAAATAACAGAAAGCAAAACAGCGCCACAATTTACAAAAGGAGGGCATTTCTGGGGACAGCAGACACGTGTTGGTGTTGAATCGCGCGTCATTTTTAGTACTCTAACATACCTTTGCCCGCTTTTGTCAAACACGCCGTAAGTGGCGCTACAAGAAAACATCGCATTGAGCGGGAAATTGCGTATCGCGTGGCCATTGACATGTTACTGTTGTGATGGCGTGGTGCCATTTGCACACATTCTGACCTTACTAAATTGTGGAGAGACTGCCGTCGCGACACCGGGATACTAACTCATTGGGCAGTGGAATATAGTGCTCTCTTTCTAATGAGTCTCACACTCCTCGTAGTACATGTACATTCTTCATAATGAGAAGCAAAGCCGACAAGTTATTTCCGCGGCTATTTTTGCTGTGACGGACTGAACAGTCTTGGTGTACGTGGTTTGTCGTGTACGGCCGTGATATGCACCTACTCTGCATGATGGATCTCCGTATCGTGCGGGCAATCACGTCCAATGCATCGTGGAGAAGTTGTCAATCCTGCTCGTCCTGTTGACGTCCCAAAGATATTAGACAAGGTACGGTACTGTTTCTAGTAGGAAGACAATGGCCTTAATGGGAACTGCGTTCATTTTGAAGCTGGCAACTGGTACATACATTATCCCTGCTGTTACTAGTACACGTACGGATCTAGTGGGACTGATTATAAATGCCTATCCTCGGAAATGCGTGTTGAAGGAAAGCAAAATAGGCCTACTTGGTCTTGGAGATGTGCCAAGAGTAATATTGATCGTCAGTAATTCGTCTTTTAAACATTCTTTGGAATTCTGATTTTTTTTTACTAAGATAGGAAGTGCAACGAGGGAATTTTACAATAAAAAATCATCTGTTTTCAAACAAAGATGCAGGAAATGCACAACTTGATTGTTTTTTGGCATTTTGATATTGGACTTTGGCATTTTGAGTTTGTTTTTTGGCATTTTGAGGGTTTTTTGGCATTTTAAGTTTTTTTTTGCATTTTGTGTTTATTTATGGCAGTTGAGTTTACTTTTGCAGCGTTTGTGGCAACATCGTGTAAATTACGATATTTTGTTCTCCAGCGCACGCAAAGAACAATTTACGTTCAAGAGTATTGCTGTTGTGACCACAGAAGTACTCCTGTTAAATGGTTTGGCCTAGGCCTATAGCGGTAATATTTAAATGGCTCTTTCACTTGAAATTATTAAGAAGGTGCTTTATCTATTTAGTGGCTGACATTGAATATACATAAACGGGAGCGTGGGCAGTAATTTCAAAAGTCATTGAATTTTAACAAGCCCTCCACGTACCTAGTCTTATTTTACTTTAATAACATTTTTCATTTTCCAAAGAGTATCACGACTAAGGATCGCAGACTGAAACTAGGGATCAGTCGATTCAGGGAGATACTCAGTTGATAAAATGAATGGAAGCTAGATTCATTAGAGTGTATGAATATCACACACAGAGGTTTGCAAGAGCCAGTCTGATGGAGCGAGGCTTTTACTCTTCGGAAATTTAGTCTTAGGTGGTAATGTAACTGACTGCAGTCATCAAGGGGTGCTGGAAATGTCAAATAATGTATTGTGCGTGAGTTTGCCGGGATGAGACGAGCTAGAAGTGAAATTGGTTGTCAAGAATCGTGTAAGTCACAAAGTAATGAAACTTTAAGTGAGCAGAATATCACAAAGTAGGCCCATTCGGGCTAGAAGTTAATTGTGTGCTTTTTATTATGGCGTTGCTTGAAGACTCATTTCAGGCAGGAAAACGACATGGCCTACCCAGTCCTGGATCCGTACGTAATTGACACCTAATTGCATCGTATTCTTTACGCCTGCATGCGTTCTTATGGCAGTAAGAAATGGTTTCATTATTATTATTGAGGTCCTTACAGTTATTGACGACATTGGGAAATCTATATGAAGGTTTCCAGATCAATTTTACCCAAATTACCTTGCAAGTCATCATATCTGCAAGGAATGGAATACAGAATGAAGATCACCGTTTAGTTAAGTACAATGACCGGTTTAAGATCGGGAAAATACAATCAAATTAAGAGTACATCTTGTCTTCGCCAACAAAGAACATTCTAATCAGTTCATGGGCGAAGAATTATGGTCGAATGATTCAAACTGGTAAACATTTTGACATTTATTTGGCATTGGAATTCTAATACACCACACACGACACCTATTCTGTTATTTGTTTGCACTTTGACAACAGGAAAGGGATATGGAATTCAGGTTCAGGTTCACTTTTTTCCCTAAAAAGCAGCGCTTATTGAGGAGGGACCCCCGCTTACATAGATACATGTACAAATTACCACATTCACATAGATATTACATTAAGATACATATACGTACTAGCATAATTAAGACAATGATTAGAAATATTAAAAGAAAAACATTAATAGGACCCGTACCCTGCAAATTGTTTCTATAATTCTGAGGTTTACGTATAATATGATTAATATAATTATTGACAAATGATTTTCTTTCTTTAGAAATTGAGGATTTTGCTACGTAGGTAAGGAGGTATATAAAGTAGGGCTTTGTTTTAAAAATGATGGAAGAGTGCCAAAGATTATAAACAGCAATTGCCTCCTTGAAATAAACATAAACATAATCTCAAGATTGAAAGGGACATTGCCTTAATTGAAGCCCTTTTCATCGCTACTTTTGCTTACTTTCTATCTATTTGATGTATATGTAATTATTTTGAACAGGCAAAGTGCTGAAATGATTGCATATGAACGGAAACGGAGGTAAGAATCGGAAGTAGAAACCTCTAACTTCAAGGCAAACCAAATCTAATGAATATTGAATGCTGTTAAATGAATCGCAACCTTTGTAATTTCGATGAGCAGGAAAGCAAATTGAATTTCTAAACAATAATGAATGCAATGAAGATGAATGAAAACGAAAGAATGAGCTACACGTGATCAGAATCTCCTAAACACGGATGTACAATAAAAAACGAATTTCTGACTCATTTGAGCGCAAAAGTAACATCGGTCTTGTACCTATACCTATACCAAGCTTTACCTGCATAGGCAAAGGCCAAAAATCTCGCGTCCTTTGTAAATTTTCATTGAATTTCTTGTTATTCATGCAGAGGGCCATGCGACTACTGAATAAACTGCTAGGGTGAATGGTTACGGTCATATATCTTTATCCAGTATTAATCCCTCACAGTTTTAGTTCTTCTGTAGTTACAACAGTACAGTGACCGTGAAATAGACGGGTACCCCATGTGCGTTATTGGAACTCAAAATGTTTGACCCAGTGGTTCCACTTGCAGAGGTGACGGGGAGCTGAACAAAATGATGTAGGCCTAAAAAGGGACCACCTGGCACCTGCAGTTGAAAATACACGCATGACTTGTTCACATTATGGGGACGGCAGGAAGGTAGTATTACGGATGAGCCAACGTGTTATAGGGCACGAGGAGAGGTGTTGAAGAGCAGTTTATCACCAGATGTGTTTTGTGTCCTCGGCTGTACAGTACACACACCGTGGAATGGACTTGGTAAACGCATCCCTTTCAGGATCTATGGGGGACGCAGTCATGACACGGTAATTCTTCCGGCGTTTTGA
Organism: Acanthaster planci; assembly: GCF_054643075.1. Taxonomy (NCBI): domain Eukaryota; kingdom Metazoa; phylum Echinodermata; class Asteroidea; order Valvatida; family Acanthasteridae; genus Acanthaster; species Acanthaster planci. The sequence continues at coordinate 18,861,148 of NC_141779.1, forward strand.
GCGTCGCATGTGTGTGTGAACATCAGAATATTACAATCAGCAATTTTCTTGAGTAGGGCAGTCGTCTTCCCTCACTATTGCCCGCGAATTCCCCTTATCAGTGGATTGATGAAGGAGATACCAGTTCTGGATGAAATCATGAGCCTGGAACTCAGTAGTGTGCTGTCGTTGCGGGTGTATCATTGGAGGATAATTGTATCTGCGTAAAGCGTTAGTTCACTCAGGCTGCTTGCCCTTACCAAAGATCTGACTCTGATCTTGGAGGCCTCTCTGGCTGATGTGAAGATCCATCGCCGTAAAGATACAAGTTTAATACCCAATCAAACCGTCGACAGTGAGACATGCCTCATGTATACTGGTGAGGTAGACCAGTTGTGAGTGACCCACAGCATGCAGTGGTAAGACAGAAAATGGTGAGAGCTAATCTTTCCTTGAATGTGTCTTTTTAGATTTATATCGTCCCTTTGATCAAGGATACTTGTATTGTTGATTCAGGACATCTTCTTTGTTATTGTGATTCGTGACGTGAATGCAAATACATTTCTTCAGTTGAGTCAGTGTGCATGCACATAGTGAATGAAATGCTTTGTTTTCAGCGTGGTGCATATTGCCTTGTGAAACTGTCGCGTCGTGTTCCGAAAAACAAATCAAAATTATTGCGGACTACTCAAGCGGGACGTAATGCGTTTCCTTGTATGTAGTTGAGTATACTAGAGAGTGTTAGAGACAGCTGCTTGGATAGAATTCCGATCTTTGTGAATTGCGAGCTTTCGATCAACCTGTGTTTTTCGTGCTTCATACGTCTCCCTTACTTCCCTTACTAGCCACAAACGTTCACTTCTCCGATTATCTCCACAACTCGAATCCCTCCTCTTTCTTTTTTACTCCAACAGATTCCTTAGAAATCATCCGTATTGGAAGGCAACTCAAATCCAGTGCTAGTTTCGGGTTTGACGGCATCTGCTCTACTGTTATTAAATCGGCCATCTGTTTTATAGCTGAACCTTTCACTTACATCTGTAATCTATCCTTATCTTCAGGTGCAGTTCCTTCTAATCTCAAAATAGCTAAAGTTATTCCTATTTACAAAAATGGAGATGCCCGTACCATCGGAAACTACCGGCCTATTTCTCTACTCCCGTGTTTCTCCAAAATCCTCGAGAAACTAGTCTACAATCGCCTCTTTGATTTTGCTTCTAACTTTCACCTTCTTTATGATAATCAATACGGCTTTCGCAGTGAACACTCCACTGACATGGCCCTCATTCAATTCATTGACACTGTTACAGATGCTCTCTGTAAGAAACTCTATGCCATAGGTGTGTTCATTGATCTCTCGAAAGCATTCGACACCATTAACCACTCTATTCTCCTTGCCAAATTAGAACACTATGGTATTACAGGAGTCGCACTTCAGTGGTTCAAAAACTACCTTCATAATAGACAACAATATACATCTGTATTGAAGTGTGACTCCGACCGGCTTTCAATTCTGCATGGTGTTCCCCAAGGTTCGATCCTTGGTCCACTCCTTCTCCTGTTCTACATCAATGATCTTCATCGTTCCTCTTCTCTTCTCTCCTTTACTCTATTTGCTGACGACACGACTATTCTGCATACTCATCCCAACTACGATGATCTCGTCAACTCTCTTAACTCTGAACTCTTTCAAGTCTCGCTATGGTTTCGATCAAACAAACTCTCTTTAAACCACACAAAGACTAGCTTCATCTTCTTCAGCAAATCTCCTTCCTCCGTCCATTTCAATTTGTCTCCTGTCATGATTGAAAATATTCCCATCCAAAGGGTCTCATCTGCCAAATTTCTAGGGGTTGTTGTCGATTATAATCTTTCTTGGTCTGAGCATGTCTCCTCTATTACAAAAATTATTTCTCATAATACTGGTGTCCTTTCTAAGCTTCGTCACTTTCTTAACTCTTTCTCTTTGGTCTTATTATATAACACATTTATTCTTCCGTATCTCTCCTACTGCAATATCGTCTGGGCGAATTCAAGTAGTCACAAATTGCATTCTTTATATTTGTCTCTCAAAAACGTGCCATTAGAATATGCACTCTCTCACACCCTCGTGCTCACAGTGCACCCTTGTTTGCACAACTTCGCACCCTTACTGTCTTTGACATACATAAACTTCAAACTGGTATCTTCATGTACAAATTCTATCGTAAACTCCTCCCTTCCACTTTTGCCTCTTACTTTAGATCTATTGAAACTGTTCACAGCTATTCTACTAGATCCCGGTGTAATCTTTATATTCCTTTCACTCGTACCTCTTATTCAATGCACACACTTCGCTTTTATGGAGCCCGACTTTGGAACACCACCAACAATCAAATTAAAGGTCAATCTTCTGTGGGTTGTTTCAAAACTTCGTATAAAAGAGGCTTCCTATCCCATTACATGGCACAGCTTGCTCTTTAATTGTCTTATTTGTATTTATTTTGTTATGTTACTTCGTGGATTATCATTGCCTTCTTTGGATTTCAAATTAGCTGATCAGATTTTCGTCCATTAATTATTGTTTTGTCTTGTCTTTTGTCTTGTCTGTTCGTCATCTGTCTTGTTTCTGTCCTGTCTGCCATGTCTGTCTTGTTTCTGTCCTGTCTGCCATGCCTATCTTGTTTTGTCCTGTCTGCCATGTCTGTCTTGTTTTTGTTCAGTCTGTCATGTCTGTCCAAAGGCTGTTCCCCATAAGCCCTGGCTTCCCTGAACAGCCTCCATACTCATTAATTCCGTGATGCTTCTGCTATTGTTTTCTCTTTTGTAAGTTGTTTTTTTCATTACTCTGATCTCTGTGACTAATGTTTTTATTAATCAATCATGTACAGTGTTATACAATGATATTACGGATTTCGTGACTTTCCTGTGCTTTATCTTGCTCCCGTAACAGTATGGAAATAAATGTGAATTGAATTGACTTCGTGATTCAGATTTCCTTCGTAAGTGTGGAATTTCCGGTTGTTCTACTTTTAAAAATGTATTGCACGTCTGTTGATTCAAGGTGATTATTCCCTTCTCACACCGGAACAGCGAGCACGAGTTGACCTTTAAAGCTTCTTAGATAGATGTTGACACCCTTGTTTAGTCTGCAACCACCACGGGATAGTGAAGCATCTATGGATGTAAATCTTTGATCTATTTTATGTGGCATTGGGAGTTATTCGGAAATTAGTTAGGCAAAAGAACTGCTGTTAAGGGAGGTTCGTCGTGATTTTAATGTATCTGGTAGAGGCATTTTGTATCAGTATTCATCCTTTGGGTGACTGCTTGATGGAATTGGGACTCATGATTGACTGTTCAAAAAAGACGTGAAGTCGGTAAACCTTTCTTTATTCGTCGTCGTGGAATATATCTTGGCTGAGCTCCTTGGCTCTCGGAGAGCGAGAGCCGTAACCCCGATGGCAGATCGTGCCCTTCATCGATTGAGAGGCCCTTTTTCAAAAGAATCCTTGACAATGGGCGTCATAACTAGGAACACCGAATCGATTCAGTCTCTTTTAATTAGTAGTCTCCACACCGCACTTAACCATAAATACTTCCCATATCGTCAAGTTACTTTCTACAGTCAATCTTCTAAACTGGTGTTCAAACGTAACTGAACATTAGATCTTTGCGAACTGTGTAGCTTCAAAATATTCATTCAAAGCGCTGTCTGCCTCCAGCAGAAGCAACCCTCATTGGTTGAAAAGAGCCAGGTTGAGAGCTCCTTTTGTTGGTAGGGAACCAGCGAAGTTTAGTTCGGACCAAAGCAGCCCCCGTGTCTAAGAAAATTGTGCCCTCTCTTGGTCCAGCTCGAGGCTCAAGTAGAGGGACGAGTCGCATAGTCTTACGTTGGTTGATCAGGCAATCATTCGGGAAAATTTCATCAAGATGAATTGTGTTTGAATCAGAATTGTTTATAGATCTGCTAGACATTGGTTGAATAACTCTATCAAATAAATGGTGCTGATAGGGCAACCTGACTAACGAAGTACCATTATGAGCACACTATGTCAAGGAATACCTTAACTTTGAAATAAAAGCGACCAAATTTCCCATCCGACGCCTGATGAGATGACGACTTGTCATCCATGCGTATAGACCTAACTTTGTCGCACCATGCCTTCCTGCTTAAACGAACTGCCCTGGAGTCGTCATGGCAACTCATTGTGTAACAAAGAGCGGATTGCCTACAGTCAAATTGCAAGAATGTAACCCAATTCGCAGTGACCCGGATGCTGAAAGGTGCTTTGTTAAGGTCGACCGCAGAGAAGTCTAAATATTCCAAGCGAAGTACACGAGGCACGAAAGCAACGAAACTGCAATTTTAGTAGAGTTTCTTTAATCAGCTTAATAAAGACGTAGATACCAAACTTGTCCCTTCATTGTACATTATCAGTAGATTAAGCCCAGATGTTTTGATATTGCTAAGGATGGAAATTCAAAGTGCTTGCACTTTTAATGACAACCGTGCTGCAGTTAGGTCAAGGTGACGAAAGTGTCGCATGGAGGAGAAGCAAGGCTAGTACTCCTTATTTAACTATGTGTTTCCCCCACCACCACTTTTGAAACTCCTACCGCCGAGACGCATATCACGAGGTTATTTGTCTCTAAACCTATATGCATAACAGCGTTTCGCAGTCCTAGAGAACATGGTGCTGTAATTTACTTTGTTTCTTAAACACACCAAAAGCACGCACAATTGGGTTGAAACAGTTAGATATGATAAAATCACACGTTTTGATTCATCAGCGTGTAACTTGGCATTAATTTGGTAATGAACTTTTATCATATCAAACTCCTTTTACTCTGAAATCTCAAAATGGAAAGTTAACCTCGCTTTCATTTCAATGTGGCCTATTTCTACAGAAGGCCAATTTAAAGACATGTCATGATTCACAAAGTGGTAATTACTGCACACGTTCACCCTCGTTTAACATAAACCCCATTAAACAATATAAGGTGGCTTTAAATTAGCATTGGGCAACATTTTACATTAGGCATTCGACCTTAGACCACATGTTGTAAGTCACTGTGGTAGCTCAGAACGTTTGTACCTGCAACGCCAGTATGCTTTGATAGTAAATCAAGAAAAACCTGTCCTCTATTCCATGTCAAAATATATCATGTTTGATATGTGTGCTGCACGGTATAACATTCAACGTTCACAATCGACTTTTGAATCAGTCACTTCAGAAGAGACACCTGTTCGCTTATTAGGCCTAGCAATTATTTTGAAATGGCTACTCAAGTACAGTCACACGAATCATGGGATCTGTTCTGAAATTCAGGAATACCGCAAGTGTAGGCTTTCGTGCCCAGTACGACTTGCTGTCGCTTTGATATATTCAGGAACATGTCGCGGCGGTTGATTTTGTTGCCTGTGTATAATAGATCAAATTAAGCATTTGCAGCGAACGACGTCCTTTGTCTAGTATGATGCACATTCATGTGGCATTGCTTTGAAAACGAGTAACATTGAAAACATTACAAGTAAGAGAGAGCGAAATAAACTGATATATATTCTTTCTGCATTGTCTTTTACGGGAGACGGTGATAAAAAAAATCCTGCCGGACAATATACAGGGTTAAAACTGCCCCTAGTCGGTTGGTCTCTAACGCGTATGTAAAGTGACTTAATTGAGAAGGTAGCAATCCGTCATTCCTTAATTGACTTGATAGAGACAGGGTAATATGTCTGTGATGAAGAAGTAGGTTAGGAGAGCGACATCAATGGATCATGGACAGCTAACGTGTGTACACAGCCAGTGGGTAAATGACATGCGGGGAGCTGTCGCTATCCCGTACCTTGCACTTCCTCGCGAGAGTGTCTGTGGAGACTTGATGAGGGCGGTTTGCCCGGATAAGTAATGATTGTAAAATAAGATGTAGCACAAGCGAGTGGGGTTAAAGCTTCATGTATAATACAATGTATCATGTTCAGACCACAAATTTGATGAACATCATAAGGTTATTTTCATGGTTCGACTGCTCATAGCCTTCTGAATGGGTGTATGTTACTACAAATCTTCCACTATGTTTCTTTTTTCTTTAAACGATTTTGCATAGGGTGTATGCAAAATCATACTGAAATTGGAGGATTTGGGACTGTTAGGGTGGGTCAAGGACGAACAGACGTCCCAACACATGGCTTACTTCTCATATTGAAAACATGTACATTCCGTGCTTTTTCTTATTGAAAACTCGGCACTCTTGGCTCCTGCATATTAAGCAAATGCATTTGATCCAGTCAGAGAGCGAGGAGTATAGTCACATCATTCGGTTCGAATAAGTTAGCGGTCACAGGCTTCCTTGAGTAATAAAAATAAACCTGTTATTACTAACGCATCCGCGTGAGTAAAGATATCTATAGCAATAACATAAGCGACGACATCAGAGGGGATCTTTTTGCAATCGTCACAAAATCACCATTCCGTCCCACCCGCCAGAATGGTACCTGAACGCTTAAATCAATCAGACGGCCTAGTGTTGCGTAGGTAATCCAACTTGCCAGAAAGGGAAACGTAGAGGATCTGAGTTTGGTGTATTTCCCTTAAAGACACTGTGAGACGAATGCAGTAAATCAGAAGAAAACGTAGAAGGACCTAAATAATGCGCCTAGGGTTATGCAAAATTTCCTTGCACAGTACAATGCTTGTAGTTACAGGCCTCTAAATCTCTTCACAAAAATCATGCCCAAAACATTTAAAGATCCCCTATCCCTACCGCCACCGAGAAAGAACTGAAGACCGAAATGTTTGGTTGCACAAGTAAGAAAATATTTACAACCAACTTGCAATCTAAGCATGCAGTGAAGGAAAAAATGTAAAATCCTTTTCAAATATGTCAACCGTAGATCACTCTTTTGAACAAAGAAACCGTAGTCCTACTCATTTACCCCATTTGAAGCAAGATATGGGACGGAGAGAACCCCTCTGCCTTTGTGTTGGTCATTGTTTGATCGGAATCTCAGGAATTCTTTACAGACTTCTGGGGGATGTGTTAGGTAACAATAGTCTAGAGTGTGTATTGGGATTGGACAGGTGGGGGGTACCCCTCCGTCCCATATCTTGCCTGGTATACATTAACCCCGTTTCCTTGAGACTCTAATAAAATTGGGGTTGCAAATCCTTTTCTATTGTCATTTTAAAGTGCACCTTTTACTATTATTTTTTTACCTTTCAAACAACGTGGAGTACCCTGATTAAATTTTAGGCGGTCGTTGTCAGCATTTCCCCAGCTGCACCAGAAGACACGAGGCTTCCCAGATTTTTTTTAAAAGTCCAAAGACCCCTGAAGTTAGATCACTCGGAATCCTTGGTCACTATCGATAAATTGAATTCCACCGGCAGCCATGCAACGTCAAAAATGGTTTCACCATACCTATAAGCTTTTTATTTCCTAAAGGGATGAATCGGTAATCGGATTCTTCATTGCAACCTTCTTGGCTGGGACCTGAAGGATGGTTTTACGAGGGGAAAATGATGGCGCACTATCTGCTGGAAATTGGAAATGGCGCGTGCCTTTATTACTCGCTACAGTAACCACAGACTTATAAAATCGCCTCTGTAGACCTGATTGGGGATAAAGGTTCCCAGCAGTAACCTCTATTAATGGACTTGGCTTCATCAAATAAAGGGACAAGCTGTCTGAAAAGACTAATTCCAGTTAGAGATTACTGAGCATTTAGCTCATGAAGCCGCTGGTAATGGATAAAGCATTCTGCCATTTGACCTGATTTCTGTAATGTATCCCTACGTTGAACAGTTTTGGTTTTTAATTACGACAAAAATACTTAAAGAGAAGACAATGTAACGTGCATTGATTGGCTAATTCGATTAAAGCCCTGTTCCAAGCAGAAGCAGAGCTAACGGTGGTCACATAATTTATCTCGGCTAGTTCTACAGCAGCATGTCCCCTTTCTCATAAATCCTTCGTCGTCGGTTAGGAGAACGGTTTGCCAGGACGAGCCTCTTGATGGGGGGGGGTGCGGTAACTCGATATCGCCCACGATTCCATCGGCCGAGTCGAGGGAGTCAAAGAATGAGTTTCCGTAATGAAAGCGATACTAAGTCAAGATTGGATTGTGCGAGAGCTGTGTTAAAGTAGGCTGCAATGTTCCGGTCGTGGCGACGTCGCGAAAATTGAGCTAACCCGCACAGGATTGAAATATGATTTTTGGACACTGGAGGCGAGAAAAAAGCCACTCAATGAGTACGGCTGGGCCATAAAAGTCACTTTTTAGGGGCATGCAACAACACGTTCATGGTGTACAATTGAATCTGCGAAGCCAGGGTTGTGGCACGTTTTCAGTACCATTCAACAAGGATTTAGAGTGTGGGCAAGATTTGTGGGTTTGACGGCAAGGAGCAAGATCATTAGCTCTTCAGCCATACACTTTGGGGGTAACCAGTGCTCATTTTTCGTTTTTCTTGGATTTTTAGTTTAAGAAAAAACCGGACATTTTCAACACAATATAAAACATCAAATTGTTTTGCTCCAATTTTGTCGCAAGCATGTTTACGGTGCAGTGATGTTCTCTACACTGAACATCACTGCAGACTTGATAGAGTCTCCATCCTATCTGCCATTCTTCTGCGTCTGATGTATAAAAGAAAATTTCCAGTCGATATCAAGTATCGATCACGGATGTATAAAGTGGCTTCCAATTCAGAGACACCACCACCACCTTTGGTTATTTGGGAGAGTGTCTACAATAACCACTCATCGACCAGGCTTCTGATGTTTGCTCAAATGTGGAAATTTCGAAGGTTTTTTGCCGCGGGACATTCAACCTCGATGGGTATTACTTCTTCTCGGTAAGGAGGGGGCATAGAAGTCGATATCCGGTTGTAGAGATGCATGCGTGACGGACTTGCGTGCTGTGTCCTACTCTCTTTAATTTCAAGCCGTAACCGTGTGTTATTTCTCCCAGGTTTTCATGCAGCAATTTTCATCTCGATAACATCTCGTGTTTACAGCGTGGTCTCTGGCCACGCGGCATGCATAATTTTACAGTTGTTGGCTGGTGTTGCGAACAGATAATTAGCTTGTTTTTCTGACACCGACTTTGAGGGGATTTGTTAAATTGCTTCTAGGATATTTAGGAGGGTCCTACAGTCGGCATTTACATTCGGAATATTTTCTAACGGTTGAAGTATTCTGGCATTTATTTTACAAATCAAACTATCGTCAATAAAAATATATTAAACTCAACTTGTGTTGAATGAGGTCACGGATCATGAGATTGTTACAAACACTGTCATTTTTACTATATTGTCCCGGACAATGGAGCACGTTTGTTTTACCTTTTAAAATAAAGTATTCGTATGCATCTCTAATCACATTACTGCAAACCTTAAAACTACAATATGTGTATGATTTGGCAGTAATGAAGTTGAGTAATGATTAATATCACAATATGTACACAGTCTACTGTGTTGGGAGCCTACTTGTTTGCTTGTAACCAGCTACTTGATTTATATTTATGGACGTTGTTCAAATGATCAAATATTATCAAAGTTCAAGATGGTTGAATTGCCCATTTGTGCATCATAATAACTCATAACCCATTGCAACTGGGGCATGTCTAAGTGGTCTTGAAACCATTTTATCAGTACTGCTTTGTGTGAAAAAAGTTCACTCGGGAAACCACCTTAGAATGATTGACATTCCCATGCCACATATGAGTTTGTGTAATTCAGGCGTATATATACCTGAACTTTGATTCAACCATATTACCTATCCTCTAGGCAACGTGTCTCAGTAACAATAACGTATATCTCAACGGTCGTAGTTACACCCTTGACAGTCATGGCACTGCTGAAAGAAAAAAGGGCACCGTCAGTCACCTTTTATTTCATTCTGAAAGAACTTTTTGTTGAATCTTCAAACCTATCTAATATTTGCAGTTTCGATCTTTTAGTTGGAGTTTGCAGTAGCGTTCATAATAACACCACAAAATCACACGGGCTTTTATGGCCACATCTTAAATTAAAAGTAACATAATTTACGGTGAATTTTAGAAAGATGGTCTCATGCAGCGATTTGCATGGCTTTCCCTGCTGGACGTGTTCTTGCATGGCAACTTCAAATCAAGGTATCCCAGAAACACTGTTTGATTTATTTGTGACTACAGTGTTGCGGCTGGTGTCATGGTATTGTGTGGAGTCACGTCTTTCAATTTACCATTGATGGGATTGAAAGTAAACACTGAAATGTTATTACCTGTCTAAGGTTAATTTGATTATTGCTGCTTTGCTGCATTATAATAGAACATTTTCCAAGTGTATCAAACTATATGCACATGTACATATAAAGATACATGTAGGCCGTATCTCTTAATGATAAGAGCGTGATGGCTGAAAAACATGCATTGACAGCTCAATAATAACATTTTAGGTAGGGTATCATTCCCAATTATTTACCAACCGTGTTATGGTAGAGATTTACTCGTTACCACATGATCACTACTGCGACTAGCAATCGCCATATACAATAGAAGCCATGCAGTCGTGTAATGTTAATGAGCCTGCTTGTTTACCCACATCGAGGTCCCTTACCCAAGTCTCCCTACAGTGTCTTTCCCAGAACCACTCCAACACTGTGGTATTTCCGTTTATCTTGAAGATGACAAGATATCCCGGAGCGCGTGATGGGACGATTACAAACTACAAACACGGCGTGATAGCAGGCATCTACGTCTACAAATTAAAGAAGAAATTACAAATGGTCACTCAAATTATCTAAAATCGTCAGATCTCTGAGACGGTTCTCTGATGTGCACATAGGTCAAGTGCACATAGGTTTTTTTTTATTTTTGTACGATGAACAAATGGGTTACTTTGCATAAAACTGCAAGCAATGCAGAAGCACAGCTAAGAGCCAATGCCGACTCTAGCAGACATGCATGTATAACGGCCGCTGTATAATGTGATATTCCGTCCATCCCTTACCATGGATGTTTCGTGATTTCACATGTCATTAATAATTATCTTTTCATACATCTCAGATTTAAACTCATTTCCGTTGTTTTTCTCCATTAATGGAAGCTGGGTCTTTCCTGGCGCAGTGCGCACCACATCCACATGATTGTAGCCCTGTATGTACTCAAAGAGCTAGGAACTCGAGGAGTTCGAACTGATTTCAAAAGTAAAAGGATGGTCGCCGACGCTGCCCTCCAGCAAAATCTCCCTATTTTACAACCCTTATCTAAACACAACGAGAGCCCTCAGCTGACCGCAATTCCTAGCTCTATGATATACTGCAGTGTATGCACTGCAAAAGTCAACTCGTTGATGGAGGCATCGCGTGTGCCAAGGGTATAATGTTCCATGTGGTTTTGAAACTACGAAAACGGGACATTTAGCCTGAACGTAATGAATTACAGTCTGTTTTCCACACGACATATGTCTAATCACACTAAACTGTAAAATTGTAAATTTCTCTAGCGTCTCCAGGTTCAGCTTATTTTCACACCTCCAGACTTTACAGAGATAAAAACTCATTCTCTGTTATCAAAACATTGAGCTCTGTTTATTTACCAAAACGTGTAGAATCGGGCCACTCAGACCAAGCGTTTGTAAATGTTTTTGTTTCTCGTAGGCGAAGCCTTCATCGGAGATAAATCGTAGACTTGAAATATCTCCCTTTGTTCAAGTAGCCACAAATGTCTTGTGACGAATCCATCTGAAGTGTGATGTTCCCAGATTAAAGTTGTCTAAATCAATCATCTTTCTTTTCCTGATTTCCTGACTTAGGCCTCATAATGATTGCAACTTCCACACAACTTTTGATGCGTCCCCGACAGCACACAAATGGCTGCCCTTCCTAACAATCATGTATGGCTTAGAGTCGTCAGAGGAGAGAGCCGGTCTGTGTGAATTGCGCTGGCGAGTTTTTCCTCTGGCACCAAGGAAAAATAACCTACCGCTTGCGTAAAACCATATTATATTGGAGACTTGTTTTTATTATAAGTCAGGTTGACCTGTGTTTTTACTTGTCAGACCTGAAATTTTCTCTCTGTCATGATTCTCGAGGGAAGGGAAAACGAAGGACGAGGCCCTGAGCGGAAATTCTTTCATTCTTTACGTGGCCCACGAACTCCCTGAAAGCGTTGCCTTGACAACGGAGACTTGCGTGAGAGACGATAGACGGGGATTTGAGTTCAGTACTCCGCGCATTTACTACTTCTGTAGACAAAGTCGTTGCTTTTTTTCAGTGGAATGAATATTGGGCGACCTTGAAGTACACACTAAGATTGGGGTACAAACTAAGATTGTTAACAAAGCAAATCCTCCAAATGGAACTTTTCAACGAATCTTTGAAGGAAACGTCGTACAAAAATCATATTAAACAAATGTTATATAGAAATCGCTTCAATTTGGTAGTATTCAAGGTATAAACTGTTGAGGGGAACCATAGGAAAGGATTTCGTGGCTCTGTATACATACAGGTCATTCTACGTTGCATACACATAGGTCATTCTACTTTGCATACACATAGGTCATTCTACTTTGCATACACATTTTCGCACATCCTGCAAAGAATCATTCTAAAAGTCTCTCTGAGATACTGTTTATTTGAGTTTCTTCATACGACGTCATTACACCTGTACTGTAAGGTATGTGACCAATAACCTCTAAACCAGATTGTAATGGGTAAGATTATATTTGACAGCTCCTCCCTCACTAGGCCTATTAAACTGTATTCACGGAGTAATTTAAAATTGAAAATGTTTGCAGAAAGCTTTGTAGTTAAGAGGAGGTTGTGAAAATTTGTCTTTATGTTGCTTACATTATAATTCTTCAGGCCTGTTGTAGGGATAGTGGGTTACCTAACTGTCGTGAGGAAATTTGCACTTTTGATGCTCCTTCCCGCTAATATCTTCAGGATGCATGAGGTAGATTTTGCTTCAGCTATCCATGGATGAAGTCGGAACACAAATCCACACTTCCGTGTGCGCATGCGCATAATACGTAGGCGCTGAATGTATCTCCTATGGCTGTTGGCCTTCTTTCTTCAAAAAAAAAGTGTGAAAGCCCGTCTTAGAGCCCTGCAAGGATGATAGCAATCATCCTTGATTCAATCGGCAAACAGAGTGTAGAAATATTTGCCAAGGAGTCATGGAATTGCCTGGTTGTTATTTCGCTGCATTGCCATTGCCATTGATATTGACTCGGCGTTGGTGGGCTGGAAGTCATTCTTCAATAACAAGCTGTGCTTGACAGACGTGTTGTGGTTATTGGGTCTCTCCAGTGTATATAACTCCATAAGGTCTTTTGTTGATAATTGCTTTCACAGACAGTATAAATTTGTTTTAATGCCGAAAGGGATGGTTTTAATGGGCGATGGAAATGCAAAGGACAGGGTCTGTGTGGGGGATGTCATCCAACCAAACAGATTTGGCGGGGGGGGTGGCTGTTTTCATCCTGCTTTAAAAACGAAGGTGGACAGCGAACGTCTAAATTTTGCCTTGTGACATACTGTCGTTGTATTCGAACACCAAAAGCTTTATGCCAATTCAGATGTGAGATATGCACATCTCAGAATATCTTTTCAACATCTGAAAAATGGCTCGGCTGTCAGAAATAGAAGTGTTCAGAAACTACACACAGCAGAAAGGGAAAACACGGTAGAAGTATACGATGTTGGGAGTGAAAGTCATGCTGTGCATGACCGCGGTGAAATATTTTAAAATTTTTTGGGTGCTTGTTGCACACTCTTGGGAAGTTTCCACACTCCACATGAAGATCAGTATTGGTGTTTGAACGAAGTGAATGAAATTATGATGCATGATGTGAATGAAAATAACGTTGAAGGTACTCCTTTCTCTAAGTCCCGCCCCTTTCTGTTCCTTCTCTAGTACACAATATTTTTTACCACAAATCAACGTATTTTGTCCGCTTCCCTGCTTCGACCAACATTGCATAATAAGCCTACAAGGAACGTAACCTTGCGTAATTGGGAGCATTCTTTCAGAATCTATAGATCTTCCTTATCACATCTCCCATCGTTTTAATGTTTTCTCACGGCAAGGCAGTGTTAACCACCTTTGAGTCTTGAGATACAGATGTTGCCTATGCTGTCAAAATATTTTCTGTCCATGTCTTGCAGCTTGCCATTGTTGTGGCCGTGGCCACGCATCAATATAGCAAACACGCTTCAATGCATCGCCGACCGCTGAAGAATCGCAGCATTTTCCTCCGTCTCTGAACTCGGGTGAAGGTCGTAGCAGCTCGGTGAAGCAGTCAAGTTGAAAAATTCCCAGTAGCAAGTGATCGTTGTGTCCAATCGGACGTTCCTCTTCAAATTGAATACGCGTCAGTTCTTTTTCCTTGCAGCTTGTGGTGTTTGAAATTTTATTGCAAAAGGAGCAAGACACAGGAATGTCCATAAAACTTACCTGGCTCACACGATCTCATGAATCACGATGCTATGAAAAAAGGAGTGTTGCTGAGTCACATGCATTTGTCTGTTCTTGTCAGAGGCTTCAAGTGAAACTCTAAACTTTAATGTGCCGTAGCAGCATCAACGATTAAAGCATCGCATGTTTCTCTCTGTATCTCTTCAATACAGTGGTGGTGGTCTGACGTTAATGTATCTCTCGTTTCATGCAGATTAATTAAAGACCAAGTTACATGGAAATGATAATTTGAAGTCTTATTTTGCTACTGCAAATATATACCTCCTGACGTGGTCTCAAATCATTGTCGTCAATCCCAAAAGAACACCTCGGTATCTCTAACACCAAAGTTATCTGCCGTCACCATGTTGAAAATTCCTCCTTTGCTAATTGAGAGTAATATTGTTGCTCCCTTTCAACTTGGAGGTATTTTCTTCCAGACCTTAAAAGCTTGGCAGTGAGATGCATTTTTGTGCATAGTCTGTACACACGCAGGGCAATTCTTTATCTATCCAAAGCAATGTAATTTCGCTACAGGGATCATTCTTAAACCCATTCATAACTTTGGCTAATTAATTAAGCCAACAGAGTACCTTATAAACCTCGAGCTGGACCAAGAGAGGGCGCAATTCTCTTAGCAACAGAGGCTCCTTTGTTTGGGTCAATCGCTATCCATTATAATGACTGGATAGGACATCCCGCGTTGTTTGTGCACAAAATGCGTGGCCGAACAATGGCGGCGCGCTGCGTTTCAGGAGGGTAAATTGATGCTGTGTACTGTGCATTTCTGGCCAAAATTGATTATAGAGAAAGAAAACCTTTTTCTTATGGAACTGCGGCTAAGCCATCAACGTCCCTCCCGAAAACAAGCCAAAAAAAATTAAAAAATAGCAATGAAGAATATCATTTCCGGAATTAACTTCACACCTGTTGGAGTGGAGTGGAGTGGAGTGCAGTGCAGTGCAGTGCAATTCAGTTTTTGAAACCACCTTTACCAATAAGTTACATTTCAGAGGGTCCTTACTTCGACATAGTGAAGTTTCATATATTGGCCAAATAGGCCAGAAAGACTGTAATAAATTTATTACCATATAAAACCAAGCATTATAAGGTACAAGGCATGTACACTCTTTCTGAAAGTGCGACTCACATGTCAGAAGCTGTTCCCTCTTCCAAACTTGATTTACCATTGATCTCCGGCAATTGCTGCGCACACCTCAACCATTATTCTTTCCAAATTTATCCATTCCAGATGCAGAATTCAGTTTTTCTTCAAAACCTTACTACTGAAGTGCAATAACCTCAAGCAGTTTTTGAAAACTCCTGTCAAAAGTGCACGCTAGAAAATTCGCATTGCTAGTTATTTACTCTTGTTGATTTCCATCGTAATGGAGTTCAATGTTTACCCTCCTGAAAACACGCGTGCGCGGCGCTATACGATCTTTGGTCATGAACATGGTCGACTAAACAGTAGCTATTAGTTGGTATTTCGAAACTTTATGCAGGATTAAAAAAATGAATGGAATTTGGATCCTCAGACAGTCTAGAGCAAGCCCAAAATAAGTAGGTTTCTTAGGTCCGGTTCAAGTGTGTTTATTGTACTTACATGATAAATTACTTTACGCTGAAGCAATCAAACAGCAGAGATGTCTTTGAAGTATTTAGATTTGTTTGAGTAGTATTGTAATTCAAGTAATGCAAGTCAAATATTTTGCAAGTTACTGAAAGGTAATACAAATGTCCATTCCGGACAAGTGATTTTCATTGTCATGTGCGAAGGAAGTTAGACTCTGCAATCCATTTGACTGCATACGAGTACAGTATATTTGGTACAACAATAGCACTATTTGTGTTTTGGCTTGTAAAAGTGACTCCATGATGGGTAGTTTCAGTGCCCACCATGTCGTGACCAATTTTGATTATTGTGATTTTGTGGCTACAAGCTAGTTTTTAAAAATAACAATAACAAACAAACAAACAAACAAACAAACAAACACCCCAACAAACAAACAAACAAACAAACAAACAAACAAACAAACAAACAAACAAACAAACAAACAAACAAACAAACAAACAAACAAACAAACAAACAAACAAACAAACAAACAAACAAACAAACAAACAAACAAACAAACAAACAAACAAACAAACAAAAAAACCAAAAAAAACCCAATGTTTAAAATGTAAAATTACGTTATATACATGCCGTCCGACAGTTGTCAGAGTTCGGCAGTGTTTTGGACCACCCAGCGTGCTGATGTAATAGGTCCGCCGAATGAGGGCTCTGTATCACTTTTCAATCGGCATCCATAGGGTCGTTGAAAGATCACCGATATCAACTCTGTCCTAGTGGTGCAACCAAACAGTGACAGTGACCATGGAGTATTGGGGGAGGGGCTAACTTTACCTTTTAAGTGGAATTGAGCCTTTTCATTGGTTGTTGTTTTGGTTTATTTCGCTTACTTTGCATTTACCTTGTGTTCTTCGCTCTATTTGAAGAAATTAAAGGCGTCAGCATTCCGCAACCGACACTAACTCAACTTCTTAATAATCATTTTTGGTGCCTAAATTAATAGGGCCAGTTTTTCAGAATACTTCCTGATTTTGACGCATGAAACAAACTAACAGAGATGCTGCTGGGCGGAGATGGGGGCCTGGTGTATTGTGTTTCGGCTTTGTGCTGGAATGAATATGAAATGAATTGGGGAAGGTGGAAAATTGAGTAAGAATGCAAGAATCTCTCTTTTGTGAGTAGGAACTGCAGGAACTGTGCCTGATAGTGTGCGTCGTCTGTCCGCAGACTGCAGAGATTTGAATGATGAAGCAGCTTATATGGTGTCTGGAGGCTGTGAGGTGTGGAGAGGATGCTCACTCGGGATCCAATTGGGATGTGAGGAATATCAGAGACACATCTGGCGCCCCATCCTCACATCCCAGTCCAGTGGGTCTGCTATGTACCCTGGGACATGTTCCCAGACCCCTGTGTCTCCTATACCTTTGGCAATCTTCTCCCACACTCCCCTCCTGCAGACTGACACACTTCGCCAACCTGCTAGCATCCCATGTTCTGCTTGAGTTCCCATGGTTGGATCCCCAGTTAGCAGCCCCTCCATACCTACAATATAAGCTACTTCATCCTTGCAACCTCTGCAGCCTCCTGACCACAGACAGAGCATACTCTCCAAAACGTTCATTACCGTTGATAATGCAGCGCCACGGAATGCTTTGCTAGATAGATGGCGCTTTACAAGTAATCATATTTGAACAATAATTATCATTATTATTGTTGTTTTTACCTTCAGTGCTTTTCAGAACACATATACTCACCAAAGAGATATGCTTGCATGGTGCTATCGCAAACCTCTTTCACTGAAATTGTACTTTTATATCTCTAATTTCGTTCACAGGCAGCTGGGTTAAACAAAGGTGCAGACCACTGACGGAGTATTATAGCATCAAGAAGTGTCGTTATAAGTGCTTCTTACATCTCCTTGGTTGTGGTCTAAGCGTTTCGACGGAATTTTCGACGGGAAACTAGCTACATACGGCCAGAAGACTTCTTTTTCATGTAGCCTACGCTTGTTTCTATGCACGAACAAATCTTCAATGTGGTGGTGGAAAGCTTTGAAATCCCGTGATAGGAATTACAATTGTTGCGTTGGTCATAATTCCAGTATCATCAAGACCTCGTATCAGAAAAGTCGAATTGTAACGTCTAACCTTCATAAAGAGATATATGATATTCGGATTGTAAAACAATCACAACTGCATGCTGGATCCTCCTGTCGTTTTTGAGCGCGAACACTCATGGGTGCTGGACTTTGCGGTACCCGGGGCAAAAACTCCGTGCAGTACGTGAATCTCGGAAACGCGCGTAGCACTCTACTAACCACGAAGGCAGCAGCCGCCGAACCAGGAGGAGGGCGAGGAGACAGCGCAAGCTCAGACCCAGCGAGCTCTGCTACCATGCCGCTCCAGAAGAGCCCGAAAAAGAGAAACGTCCTCAGCAAGCAGCGATCCTTCAGCTCGAGTCGCGACTACTACACCAGTCGCGACCAGCCCAGTGTTGAAGGTGGTAACGGGTCGAAGGCCAAGGCTGAAAATGATGCTGTGCGCAAGAAAAGGGGACGTGACAACAGAGGAGACGGTAAGCTGTATTTCCAATTCGCTTTTACTTTTGTAGAGCTGGCTAGTCCGACGTCCTTGCTTTTGCAGTGGATTCTGGACAGTACTTTGAGAAAGAGACTGTTTCTGACCACTATTACACTCTATGGTCAATCATAAGTTAAATCGTCAATCATAAATTAAATCGTCAGACGGGTTCCCCTTCTTTCATCTATGTTTCAAATGTTTAGCCAGGCTCTTGCACGGCGAAGAGCCTTCTCGTTTGCCACCTATTGATCTTCCAGGCACCAAGAAAGGGCATCTTAGTAGGTGTGGCACAGACTGTACAAAGTGTTCCATATTCACATCAGTTAGGTCGCATTGTATTGAGCGAAGGATCGCTGTCGCCATTTACAGCTTGTGTCGTGGCTGGTGAGTCGTGCTTGGCTTGCGGTGGACTTGTGATGACTTCTAGACACTCTGGTCATAACACTGCAACTCCTGTCAACTGTGAAGCGCGTCCGAGGTCATTAGGGCGTGCGTGCAAGATCCGCCTTATCAGTGTGGCTCTGTGCGTGGTCTTGTGGAGATGCTTTACTCCCGAATGACCTTACTTTTTTGCAATACCGAGCTGGGTATTAATATTATTGGATTGGCGGTAAATTCAACCTCGTTTTCTGTGTGTCACGTCTAGGACGCTACATAGCTTCCGATGCTTTTCACGGTAACTAGTATGGATATGTATCTTGCCCGCGTTGATTTTAATTGTCACTGTCTGTTAATGTTCCATACGTTATCATGTTTAATCCCCTTGACGGAAACTTGTATGGTTTCCTGTTTGTTTGTTACCGCTTTCAGTGTAGTAAAGTTGGTGGATTGGGCATGATTATTGAATTTGTCGTTTTCTAACCAGAAGAAGCTTTACAAGACGGATGGATTTAATGCCACCCTCGTCCCATGATAGTGAGCAGTGCGCCCTCATGGATACCTGGTATTACTGTGCAATTGGATTTCGCTCAAACAGAGCACTGGGAAGGGCTGATGTTGTGCATTGTGATTGGCTACACTGTGCATGACTTGTGAAGCGTTATTTAAATATTTTGGCCCGCCAATGAAAATGCTTTAGCACTGGAAAAATGTCAGCTATAATAATAAAAACATAGCCTTGGTACAATCACAATAAGGTAATTTCTCTTCTCACCAAGTGTCACTGATCACGTGTCTTTTGGCGGTATATTTCAAATCATTGGTTATCTTGGTCAATTCTGGACGAACGAATAAAGTGTAGTGAGTATATTTTCAGTAATGAGGAAGAAAAGGGGATAAATAACTGCCGCTTGTGTAACCATGGATGTAAAGCATTGAGCGAGCTCGCGACCCGTCAAACAGCAGCGACGCCCTCTATTTCGTAGTGGTTTGAATGAAATGCCGTGTTCGAGGGTCTGCTGTCAGTCCTCATAGACGTGTGCGCAACAACCACCAGAAGCCACAAAATCAGATGCAGCCTTACTTCAAGTGTGAAAATCACATTTATGTCGTGTGTATTCTGGTTAAACAGCGCCATCTGTGGCCCTGAATAGGCCTATACGAAATAACCTTCAGGCATGACTGACATTGAGAAATATTTGCGTAGGTTTTTCCGTTCAAGGTCCAATCGATTTCGATTTGGACTTCCCCACTTCAGTTGATAACCTGTGATTATGAACAATAATTCTGGCCTACTTGAAAAATTCGATTGTGTGGATAAATTCAACAAACAAGAAGGGAAGCCACTCTCAACCACGGGACAGCTGTTGTTTGGTCACACGCGTGCTGAGGCAACATTTAATATGCCTATGGCCGCCGGGATCACGTTGCGCAGTTTGGATTAGCTAGGAGGAATTACTCGCCCAATGTTGCAAGATCCTTTTTGCCAGATGTTGCCGGAGGTACGACCATGTTCCGAGCGAGGAACGGCGATACTTGCAACAATCGAACGTCAACATTTGGACACGATAAACTTCAGTTTCGGAAGACCAACCTTGATTCGATTTGGACGGTTAAAGCAATGGTTGGATTTTCTATGGTATTAACGGAAGCGTGTATTCGTGCTGCCATATTGCACTTTACGATCTGAAAATTATCCGAAAACCTGGGACCATTTACAAATAAAAGTTTCATGCATGGGTTAAGTTAGCACCCCGTAAAATTACTTCATCCACAAAACATAGATTAAGTGTAACAAAAACGTTGAAACCATCCACGTGGTAATGAATTCTCTCGTCCCTTATAAATGAAACCGCAATGAGCCTTTTGGTCTAGTTACCAGTCCTTTTTCTGTTGTACCTGTTGTTTAAATTCAAGTAGTCCATACGTAGGCCTAATTATAAATAGCACCCTAGGTCTCTACTGGGATCAAAACATTAGGCCCTGTAACTGTTTTAATATCTGTGTATTTCCGAGTAGTCAGTGCATGGAGTTTGAAGCAGTTTTTGGTATTTTTTATTTTTCCAACCTTTTCTGAAAAGCTTGGATCATTCAGATGACAACTTGCCTGCAAATTTCATCGTGTGCGAGTGCGTTGCAGTTTTATATATGAGCAGAAGAAAACTTAATCATTCTCAAATTGCCGTTAGCTGTTCCGGGGCTGATCGTAGAGATCCATATTCAATTCTTCTGTGGATATTAATATCTGGAGCAAGTCTTTCCCATCCATATAGGGGGCCGGCGGCCTCTTGTTCCGTGTAGACGTGACTATTCATCAATGTTCTCAGACTTCCCCCGTCAGCCAACATGATGACGATCTATATCGGACCCCCTGTATTGGATTACACGACATTTTGGGGAGATAGATCACTCGCAGATGCAGTATTTCTGGGCCCTGGCACGGGGGGGAAACTGAAAGAGATCTGCATGTGATGAATCTTTGAGTAAAGCGAGAGAACGTGATTTTATGTTGGGGGCAAGACCGCAGATGGGAATGGCTCAGTCGAAGAAAATTCGCAATTTGCACCGAAGCCCGGGCGGTCACGGAAAGTAATTATACACCTTGTGAACATCGAACACCCTTCTCACAACGCTGCCCGGTGAATGCCAAGAGATGTTAAGGCCTGGCGAATTGGATCAGGGACGATAAAAAAGATTTAAACCTTAATGTACCGGTACACCCCACGTGCAATGACTTTCAAAAAGCACTGTCCATAATCTGTCGTATTGCCGTTTTCGTGCAGTGTGATGACAATTAGGCCCCTATTGCTAATGTGAGTTCTCATATTCACCAAAAAAAATACTGATGGTGTCGCAGGTGCATTCTACAGTATGACAAAGCTGCTTGGATTCACAACGTTGTCAGTGTGTATGTAGATTCATTATGTTAACGTGATTGTGTCTGCAGCGAGCTAGTGCTTGCTCATTATCGGTCAAAGAGAAAACGTACAAAAGCTGCATTTTAAGTTCGCTATTTGAGGCAAAGGCTTTGATGGTATATACCTTCGTGTAAGACATTAGACGTACTTCAGTGCGTCAAGTTTTCGAAACCCCGAATTCCAACAGCATACAACGGTATAGCAACACTGATATATTCAAGATCTCTAAATAGCGACACCCTTCATCAAATTATTCCGTTTGACTATCTGGCTTCACTGGTTTATTAAAGCTGACCAAAACTTTGAAACCCAAGTTGCTTGATGACATCTTAAGGGGTTATCCCTTCCCAGTTATAAAAAAAAACTATTCGGGAAATACTTTTCAGTTTTAAGAATGGACAGGTGTGTCGAGGACAGTGTCAAAGCAGAACCTTCCGTCACAAATAATTAAACGGCCGGTTTGACAAGGCGGCAGCTTGTAGATTGGTTGACGACTGTTTGATGTCGGCTACTATGAACTCGATTATGGCAGTGGTGAACTCCCCGTTCAGCGGATAATAGATGCAAATGTAGACGTACCTCAAGTGGTACTTGAAGTAGTCAACAACGAATAAGTCATTAGCCGTGTCCTCTTGTGTAGTCTTCTCCCCAGCGCACAATAATCGTTTATTAATTTGTGACAGAAACAAGGTAAAGGGACTCAAAAATCGCCCTTAAAGAAAATTGAACGTCCTTTTATAAGAACATCAATTTAATTTACTCGGCTGGTTGTTTTGTGTGTATGAATAAACGGCCTTCGAAACATAATTCCTTCTGAACGAATGCCAGTATGAAGCGCATAGATGGCAATTTACGGACATTGCTGTGGCCCCAGTCATCACTTTCAACATGGCCGTGACTGGCATAATTTTTTCCTCTTCTGTTGTTATGGCTGCAAACGCATATCCGTGTACTGCACACGACAATACTACGCTCTCGTCTTCAAATATGGTGCAAAACTGTTATAGCTAGTGCAGTTGTCCTTCAAAGCCATTCGTTGAGTATGACATTGAGTTTCAACTGCTTTGGCATGATTGATGAGCTGATGGTTTTGTTCCTTCCCCGGTTATAGTCAAGGTTACACTGATGTTTGCTAGGGCGGACGGTGAAAGCAGTGCTAGGCAAGATCAACTGTACTTTTCCGCAAATCATTTGCCAGTCTTTTGTACCGGAGTAAACGTCATGGAAAGCCAGAAAACTGTACTTGTTACAATTATAAAGAAAATGAATTCCAAACAAAACAAAAAATACCCCCGCCCAATAATTACAAAAATATTCTAACCAAAGACCAAACAAACAAAACAAAGCAAAACCAAACAATGCCGACACTAATACCAGCACTAACACCGAAACTAACACAAGCACCAACACTTATAAATCCCAACCCCAAAACAACACAAACACACACATCCAAGTGTGTATTTGCCTGCAACTGGGGACCCCCTATTGTTCCTCTTTCGTTTGTACTTTAACTTTTTTAGAAGACCACCCATATGTTTTGTACACAGTTGTCAATCGGGGACCCTCTGTCAATTGGGGACCTTATTGTCCTTTATTGTTCAGGGTCCCCAATTGAATGCAGAAACAAACTCACACACACACACAAACAAAAAACAAAAAAGCAAAAAACAAAAACCCAAAACAAAGATAACAACAAAACAAACACCAGCACCAAAAAAGACCATCGTCAACATCAACAGATACCACATCGACTTCAACACAACACCAAAACCAAGACCAACACCATCACTATCACTGATACCAATACTAAAACCAACACCAGAACAAAAACCAACACCAAAGCCAAAACCAACACCTAAATCAACCGAACACCAAAATCAACACCAACATCTTACCAACCCTAACACCAACGCCAGAAATAAAACCAAAACCGACACCAGAACCAACACAAAACCAGCCCAACACCAACATCAACACCCAAACTAGAACCAACACCAATAGAAATACCAGCACCTAAACCAACACCAGCACCAACACCCATACCAACACTGTATTAACACCAACGCCAATACCAAAACCGAAAACATTGAGATTGCTAAATTGAACGTACGACCAACAATCATCCACAGTTCCATAAAATCCCACTTTCTGTCATGCCATCTTTCAATAGTTTTTGCTCCCGCACGCTGAATCAACTTTGGAAGGTCTGTCTAGTGAACTCGCCTTCCCTTGTTCAAGTATCTTACCTGCAATTGTTGCCGACATGTCCTTTATTTTTTTCATGCACATCTTCATTTATGCTGGAAAACCTGTAGTGTAAAAATCGACACCCTCAGTTTTAAGGACAACACAGGACTGCTGTTTTCTAGATATCTACCATCTAGAAACTAATCTCTCCAATTTATACCCAGGTTTTTAACTTGAGTTTCAGGAATCGGGTAATTCGTGGGACCAAACACTCATTCTTACAGCAGTGTTTTTCACAGTAGTTAACACATTAATGATTATCGACGACTTCAGAATTTCCCAAGAACAAAATGATCTGTTTGTATAGATGACACAGTTGAAACTCGTTCGGCACTCAGTTTATCGTAGTTGGCTGCACTACATGCATTTTTATTCCCGGCACAAGATTATATGTAACAAAATGACATTTTCATAAGATAAATTTCAGTAAAGTTGTTCTATTCAAACCGAGGGTTGTTAGAAATCATTCTCTTTTAACCATGGCAACGCCATTTTGGCCTCATCACAAGAAGTGATCCGAATGAATTGAATTGATCTGACTTGGTTTCGCCTACGCCTTGTAGTGTTTCTCTTCCGTATAAGCAAGGTAATGGTAATGCCTCCAACCTTCCCCGCAGTATAAGAAAAAGACACCCCACAGATGTGAAAAAGGGTGGACATCGCTGAGTGACTTATGGGGTATAAAATTTCCGCTTTTGTCAGTTCAGAAGCGAGGAGAGTCCATCGAATTCAAGGAGACATCCACTGACCTTTTCCAAACTCATTTAATGGGTTGCAAAAAGACGTTCTGCTTAAAGCTAATGTTCATTGAAGTTAAAGTCGATTTAGATACTTTAAGATGAAGACAATGGAAAATTCAACCTGCCTGAATTACAAATGGAGTTATAAATAAATGTTACTGTACAATAAAGAAATGCCAGTGCAATTTGTCGCCAATGGAAACCGTGACGTGTGCGCATTCAATAAAGGCTAGCTGGCATTTCAATCGATAAAGATCGTAAATAGCATTGTGATATTCTCATGATTTTTTGCAACGAAAATAAGCTAAAGGTCTTGCATTTTGCTAAGAAAGCAAAAACTCTACTGAAAGAATCCCTTAGACACAAGATTATGTGCAACGTGTCAAAAAAAGTGCCCGGAACAGTACACCGTGTTACTAACAGTGATATATTGTTTCAAAAGATTTCGGACACAGTCTTTTTTAACACTGCATATGCGTCACGTAGTTTGGGCATAGAAAAAATGTCCGTTAATTCCACCAAACAGAAGTATTGGTGTTATTTGGGTGAGAAGGACGAACACTTTGTCAGGTTGTCTTTCCCTGAGCAAGGTTTTTGAAAAACTAAATTTATCAAATACAGAATATAAATAGGGCAAATCTGTTTATTTAAATCAAATAGATAACCCCTTCCTGAGGAGCAGGTTCCCCGTCCTAAACTGCTTTGAAACGCAATGCTGTCACCGGTCATCTGGTTAGAAAAGAGAAATTCAAAGTTCACAATAGAGCCTTAACTCGTTTGGTCAACCTGTGGGCGAAAATTTCCATCAGCCGATCGTGATCTACGTTATGACTTTACTTTCGCCGAGGTTAAATTGGCCATGTCAACACTACAGGGGGCAAAGACCGCGCTAGACAACCTACAACTGGAATTCTTGCTTCATCTCGGTGATGACGAATATCTTGGTCCACCTGTTTTGGCCTCAAGAAAATCCCATAGGTGTAGAACCAAGTCGTCGCCATTCGTAAACCTGTAATAAACCTAGTACAGCCTTCAAGTCTTGGACCTATCATCTTACGTTCTGTTGCCTTCAAACGTTATGAGAGACTTGTCGACCGCTTACTACCTGCTGTAGAATCTAGCCCTCGACCTGAAGAAGGATAGAGAAAGGACACAGACCAATTAATTCTCCGACCGAAGCCATCAAGTCTGCTGCGGACTGTAGAGACACGGTTGGAACCGTCCGTCGACTTATCTGTGGCATGTCATACGACGTAGTTGATACGCTAAAGCCCTAACACTGTGGAGGCATTCCCCAGCAAAGACATGATGCACATGCTACCGGTTTTCAAAATAATCAATCAAAGAAGCTTCCCACTTCACATATGTGAAAAAAAATCAGAAAAACTTTCCTACAGCAGCAAGTACTTTGACTGCATTGAGAGGGAGTTGTCAATCCCCCTTGCAACGCTCAGCTGGCACTGGCGTCTCAGACTCGAGATTACGTTCCATGTCTCAAAGTGGTTTGCAAATAATGAGTTGCATGCTTCTTTCGATGGAAAGTCTCTATTGAGAAGACACCGGAGCATCTAGGCATAACACTCGACAGGTCCCATGGTATCGACAGAAAATTGACATGACTGTTGCTGAAACTCGCGTGAGGTACGACACATGGGGTACGGGTGCGCTCGCACTGTGCTTCTCGACTGAGAGTACTATGCCCTGTTGTACTCACCCGCATTGAATACACCTCCGCGTGACGCGAGAGGACATTTTTGGCGTTTGATGGACCCGTCCCAAAATTTCTGAAGGTCAATCAGGGTGAGTTATTGGAACACACCTTTTCTTTTATCGGATGGGAAATCTCAGCAAGGGAAAACAGACAGACAATAATTAACTGCCAGTTCCATCTGTTGCATCCTTGAGCCCAGCGCAATTAGTTGGGTATCCAGCGGATGGGACTGAGGAAAGTTGCCCCCCTCTCCTGGAGACTTGTTGCCCATATTTTTTTAATTGAAAGTGACAATATTCTAGAAACGATACCAGTGTACCAGTGCCACCTTTCTGCGGGGCTGCGAGATTCTTTTACGAATTAAAAGAAAATTGGTAGTCTTTTGGGGAATACTCTCTCCTACACACACTGGACCTGGATACGTCACCGAGCATGCCACCTGGTTACGATCTACCTCAATCACAGTGGGTGTAAACAAACTGTTTCCTAACTGGGCTTGGCAGATATTCCGCGTGCGTTCCCGAAAAGGCTATGTCCAACAGTGACAAGTGCCGGTGCGGGGAGGCGCAGACTGCCTCACCTGTGCTTATGTGCAGGACACGTGAGAACATGGCCGCCATTAATAAATACTCTAGATGACGGTTGTGACTGTTCTCTCTCGACGAGATTGTACTCACAGGCTCAAATCAGATCTACTACCATCTCACTCTCAGTGCTCTGAAGTTTTCACTTTTATTGTGGATGGTTGCTAAAGTTAGCGAGCTATCAGCCCTATGCCCCACCTTTCAAAAACGGAGCCCGGTCAGTTACAGCCTTAGAATTTTTCAAAGTCAAGTTCCTTCCAGAAATATTGGAAAATAATCAAGTTTGATCCAGCACTGTGTAAAAGCCAATGTGTTCAGTTTCATGCGCTGTTCCTGCAGTCATTCTGCCGGTGAATATACCTTGCCGGGATCGCTCTATCAACCCTAGGCCCTTGAAGTTGGAGAATTGAGGACTTTTATTAGGATCAACAAGACGTACAGATGTCATTGCATCACGATTCAAAAGGAAGCTATGCCAGCTGTGGATCTGTTCGTCTTTATAGAGAGAAGTCGGTAGGGATCGGAAGTTGGGTTGATAAAGCTTGGGGAAAGTAAAGGTGTAGCTGAATAATAAGCCGAATTAGCTTTGAATAAAATCTGGTATACGGAGTTATCTGATTGCATATAAACATAGCAATTTAAATTCCCCAGACTAAAGACACTGTTGCTATGCCTCGTGATTCGGGGCAAGCTTTTACGCAGCGACCACCATCCCTGGAATGGACTGATTCCTTTGTGCCCTACTTGTCCAGGAAAACAGTGTGTAGGTGCAAAGCGTCTATTATGTAACTAAGCAAAAGCTTGCTCCAAATCACAAGGTATAGCAACAGTGTTTAAAGTATGGAAAATTCTAATTGTTATGTTCACATGACTTTAAAGAACTCAGTATACCAGATTTTATTCAAATTTATATAGCAAGAGACTTAATGCAGACAATCAGAAATCTGAGTGATCCGCGAGTTCAACTCTGAGCTCAAGTTCAGTCGCGGCGGAGGAGTGTTTACAACTGAAATGAGTGAAATGTACATTTTCCATTTAAAATAGTAATGACTACATAAAGTGACCACTTTACAATTAAAGCCTTAGGGTGTCCCGGGACAGTATAAACACCTGTCTAACGTTCAGATCCTCTTTGGCAATCATCAGATTGTAAGTGCTGTTAATTTGTCACAAGTACTGAACCGGACATTGTGGCCACCTGTCTATTTAGCCACTTTACCCCAAGGTGAGAAATTGACGTAGGTCTTTGTAGATCCCCTGGACAAATATACAAGCCAGTAAAGTGCAGTTTATGGGTATGAAATCCGTATTAGAGTGTAGTGAATTTAAAAAAAAAAAATCTGAAAAGGCTAAAATGATTTTCTGAAGACTAACCATATTGAGAAAAAGTAAAAAAAAATCCTTGCCCAAACTAAAAATGGATTGAAATTTCTCTTAAGTATGTGTGAAGTCATACTGAATCAGTGTTTCATAAATATTTCCGTTTTCCTGGTTCTTAAGTGACAGTGGACAGTACTCTCAATCAGTTTTAACAATTATTGCTTTGTCGTTTAATTACCCTGGGCCCGTTGAGGATTGGTAACGGTTGCAAAGGGAGATGACTGTAATATCAACATTGGATGGCAGACGCATGGCTGTACCACTGATCCACAGTCGTCCAGTGGAGGGTTGGGACGAAAACTACAGTATGTTTGCACACAAGCAGCAGTTAATATTACATCGGTGCCAGGCCCTCGCTTTTCATGTCTTCCTGGCTGCCTGAAAAAGTCTTGGATCAACATTTACTGAATGAGACTTCAATAGGCAGTCGTTACTGCTGACTTTGAGGATGATCTTGTGCTGTTGGAACCAAGTCTTCGTGCCAGTGGTTAAACAAAACAATTCTAAGCTTTCAACAATGGCTTTAAGATCACTAGATCTGTAGAGGATTTTCAGTTATGTGATTTTTTGACGGTCAGCGTTCAATTTTCACAGATGTGCACGGAAACGCGCCTTCGAAGTCTCTCAACATTCGAAAACGCACGCACCTCCACGGACATGGTACGCTTCCTGAAATGCATTTGCCTGTCATGTTACGTCGTGTGAAAAACCTCTATAGATTGCCGAAGTGAATACGTCACAAACTTATGTGTAAAAAGCATTGGCGAGCGTACTCCATTCCTTTGTACGGCATCTACTGGTTCTACATGAATTCATTCTGCAGTGCTCATAGAGCCTGAAAGTAACAGGTCACGCAGCAAGCTTCCAGAACCCTCGCTGGGTCCACCGATGGGGATTATACATTGGGCTGTCTTATCACGTTCGATAATTTTTGGAAGAATGATTCCCAACCGAAACCACCCCATGCAACACTCATATTGGAATTTACCTTTGTTTTCTTAAAATAATATTTACGAAAAGCCATCTGCAGAGCGGTAAAAAGGCGAATTTCATCAACGACCTCTCACTTCCGGCGGTATCGTACCTAGGTCTTCTGTTCATGCAAGTTTGTTTTCACCCCCTGTGCTTACGTGAAAACGAGATTGTATAATGTTGCCAAGATTTACCTACTTGCAGTCGATTCCATTGAGTTGACATCGCGCAGTTATTGTCAGCAAAGGTTAGATAAAATATTAGTGTCTTTCGTAAAATTATATCAGTGCTTTTAGTTCATTACCTTATAAATTAAAAGAGTCGTAAAATATTTTGGTCTGGTTTTATTTTGGCTTTTACCGACAGACTACCATAAAATTTCAAACCGTAAATGTTTATCTGAGTACGAGACTGCCGTGTTGCACTGTATTTTATGTATTTTAGATTTCTGAAAGTGATGGGTCAATTTTTGGCATGATATTTCTCTGTTAGGTCAGATAATTGTTAAGTTTCTATAAATTTATAAACGAGCAAATATTTTCCAAAGTCCCTTTTCCGAGTTGGATAAGGGACTTTTCGAAGTAACTGAACGAACAAATATTATAAATTCTTAAATTCTTGCGCTTTATTTTTCCTA
The DNA here is from genome assembly GCF_054643075.1 of Acanthaster planci. Classification (NCBI taxonomy): domain Eukaryota; kingdom Metazoa; phylum Echinodermata; class Asteroidea; order Valvatida; family Acanthasteridae; genus Acanthaster; species Acanthaster planci. The sequence goes on from NC_141779.1 coordinate 18,891,271, forward strand.
TTCAAGGGTTCCAGAAGAGCGCCACCAGGGGTCAACTTTCAGGCTCTACTCTGGTCAACTCTTATCCTCTATGTTGGGTCAATATCAAACTGTGATTCAATTTCAGGTAATAGGCAAAAGAACTTGTTATTGGTGATGGCCCTCCTTACAAATCTCAGTGACGAAGTAAAGGACGTTGATTGGCAAGCAGTCTGAGGCAGTGCTTTCAATATTCACCCAAATACCTACTGCTGCGTGTGTTGTTTGAATCTAAGATGTTGGAAGCAGCTGCACACTCATGTCATGCAGATTGGTAACTGAGTTCGTTCATTAAGTAGAATTGACAAAAGACAGACACAAGGAAACTATCGTGATGGTGTGAATATAGCAGAATGCAGTGACAGTAGTGCTTCAGTATGACTTGACACTTTTTAATAGAAATTTCAATCCAGTTTTAGTTTGGGCAATTTTCGGGGGGATAATTTTTCAATATACTGTGATTGTGATTGATATAGTGTGATTGTATATATACAATCAACTCTGAAACACTGTTCTTTTTCGCGATCGGATCTCTCTTACTGTTACCACGTAGTGCTGAAATGGGTTCATGTGTACCTTAAATACCTGAAATAGATATATTCTATTACTGCGTCAAAAATATCTTCTGGAGTTCCCCGGGTGAATTTTGGAAGCGACTCTTGCTGCAAAACATTCTAACACCCGAAGAATGAATCTCCCAGTCTGCTTAACGTTGGAAAGTAGCAATCAACGACTACTCTGCACAACGTCAAACTGTTAAAGCAGCATAATGAGATATTTATTCATCTCTGTATTGGGCACGCTAGGTGAATGTTTTATGACCCACTTATGGTTAAAAATGCAGAAGCACCACTCAACCTAAAGCTACATTATGGGAATAGTGTACCCGTTCCATGAATTTTAAGGAGATGGCCGTGTCGATAGAGGCCATTTACTCCTTTGAAACTGGAGAGAACTTCAACGAAACGTTTTGTCATGCGGGCTTCTTTTTAGAGAGATTGGTCTAACAAGTCATATTCGTGAATAGGCCTGGAACGCAGTGACGTCAAACCGTGGCCTGTGTAGCATGCTGGGATATAGTTGGGCACTGTTTGTGATGAGCAGAAATGGCAGTGCTCATCAGAAATGACATTAATTTGTTTCGGTTTTGCCCTCCGTTCTAAACGGTATAATGGCATCGTACTGATGCGTGTTTATGGCAGGGGAAATATCAAAGGTACAGTTTTCCAGTGTCCCGTTAAAGCGAGAACAAAGGGGCCTGGTTTCGGATGTGACTACTGCATATCAGCAAGGCCCTGGATTTGGCAGCATCGCGGTGCCGGATATTGTGCCAAAATAAATGGCCCTTGACGGTTTCCCTTGAAAATGACAAGAGATGGCGCACTGTTGTGGTCCTTGCCCCGGAGCACTCATGATGGTACATAGTCATGTTTATCAAGGCTATTTCAGGTGTATGAAAAATGAATGGGCGTTATCTGGTTCGACCGAAATCCTTCTATCGCGGTTGACACGTATTCCAACATATTAATGAAGCCTTTCTGTGACTTCACCCTGCCGCAATATGCCACAGCAAAAGCTTATTAGAAATGGGGGTTCAAAGGTCAATTGAGCTCAAGGCTATAAAGAACACTAAAATGGAGGAAATGCATATCGTCACCTGACGTGACTCCTCAAAATGCATGCAGACGAACTGTCAAGCAACCCATCATGAACTGATTCGGAGAATGAGACTACGAATCAAACTTTTCGACAATTTTCTGTGATCCTGTTTCTGCTCTTTACAGCAAAAATTAACAACAGGCCATTTAACTCGTGTACACATGCACAGCCATCATAGCAAAAACAACAAGCTGTTTCTTTCTCGTGATGGAATTACAGATCTTACGACAGCGCGTGCTTCATTAGCGTCGTCATATTCAGGCATAAAACAGACGTCTGATGTCATCAGCATTTGCATTGGACGTTTCCCCACGTCGCGCTCGCATAGCTTGGCGGGTAGTGGTGGGTTGCGTAGCGCGGTAAAGGCGAAACAACACCGTCTGCGCCGCATGTGCAAAGTGTAGTGTGTGCGTTAATAATAGTGAAGTAGCACATGCGATACGACCTAGTCCCTCAGTGCATATGCGATGTGCCACGCGATCACCCGCGGGAATGCCTTAACATTCTATTTTCCGATCCTACGGCGTGTTGGATTTAACCTAGGCTAGCGGGATTGTGGCCACGTGCGACACGATATGGTGATGCAGTGAAAATGGTGTTTACTTGCTATGATGCAGAGGCTTAATCAGGACTTAAGTCGTCTACCTGAACCCTCCGGAGCCCCAGCGGCGACAGGGACTCCGCGGCAAGCGGGAGATGAGGCATTTCAGATGGCCAACAAACCGGATCAACACCGGCTGGTACCGCAGCCTCACGAACCCGAACCAGTCGCTGCTTCGTCCGAGCCAGAGGAACCTATGTCCGCCAGTAAAGCGAGGGAATATCGCCAGATGAGGAAATGCAAGAGCGCTACTTTTACCGTGGACGGATTCAGTTACACCATAGGTCAGTTGTTGGTTGTTTTTAATGCATTTTCCGTAGATCGTCTCGCTTGAGTGGGAAGGTGGTGAAGCTTTCTTTCACATCAGTATTCGATTTGCCGGTATCGGCGGGCTTTACAACCGGAAATCACAATAGGCCGAATGGATTATTAATGCAGTCTCAGTTTGCCGAAGATTCAGGTCCAAAGGCAGGTTGTAAGTAATTTTTATTTGAATGGCTTAACAACAGCACCTGACTGGTAGAGCTGATGCGTTTTCACGAGTACATTGTTGGTTGTGTCTGTTGCGCGTATGGGCCTCACTACAGTGAGGACGCAACGGACCGGAAACCCTACTCGCTCTGGAAAAAGATGTGAAATCAGAGTAGTTTAAAAGGTAGCAGTAAAAGGTAGATCGTTCATGTGATTGTGATTGCGTGTTTAACAAATCGAGACATTTACTCGTAGCTGATTTCCCTTGATTTGACCTCCCTGAGACTGGAGCATAAAACTGTTGTATGAATTTCGGTAAAATCAGGTGCGTGCTGGAATTTGTCCATTGCCCTGTATGTTATTTCGGATGTCTCAAATTAGTTTTTCAATGAATAAATAAAGACTCTTCTAACTGTGGTACATACAAAGGATTTCTCAATACGTAAAGCACTACACGCCTTAAGACTAAAAACGAGCCAAAATGGTTGGCATGGGGGAGGGGATTAACAGCAAGATGCAGTGTGCCTTGGTTTCGTCTATAGAACTTGTACCATCGCCAACCTTCGAACATTTGTGGTCCAAAACAACTTCACACTCACCATATAAGGTATTTCTTTCATGTTTATAGACTGACTGTAACTTTACTCTCAGTTATGTATACTTTTGTGAGTACTGCAACAGTGTTCTTTTGGCGCATAATTTGTTGTCATCCATACAGTGTAGGCCTATGCAAGAAAAACTACTACGCTTGGCTTCCACAAACCTGCTTAACAGGTTTAGAGATTCATGTGATTACACCTTTTTTCTGTGAAACTCGGGGATATCAGTTTACCACTTGTCTATCTCAGTGTACACTATGAAGAGTGGCAATAGTGACTTATAATCATGCATGCCTTAGCGTATAACAGATGAACGTAGGATCTGACTGCACAGCGCTAAATCGCAACTGTGAAAGAGATGTTTCTTTCCGGCCATCAGAAATATACATAAAAGAGATAATTGCATTATCGGGTTGAAGAATTTTTCAAAGTGTTAATGGCATCTTCCTTTTTGGTCGTGCTGCGACTTGTCCTCGTCAATGTTTAATGGCCTGGCCGTGTCTGCCGTCTGTAGCGATACCTTCGGTAATGCGTCCCGATGGTGGCTATTCTTGCCATGCAATCATGAATAATGCGACTTCAGCTCTATCTCAAATCGCTGCAGATTGAGTTGTCATAAGTCAGAACCTCCTAATGGAACCCATCCTGCACTGCTGCCCATGGTGCTGCATTTTCTCTCGATTGTTATACCAGTGTCTGGCGTGCCACAGTTTCTTTAAACGTGCGGCTGATATGTGGATGTTTTGCCAGTTAATTCGGTTAATGGCTGAAGTCCCAAGTACGAGCGGAATTCGTTTTGCCACCTGACAAAGGCGTCCGCCTCCGTACGTGGCCACGAGGGCATGATTCGATGGCGCGCAGTCAGACAATTCAAGACGGAGCTGACATTCACCACGCAGACAAGGCTCAACTTGTCAATTAATTCATCGAAACGGAGACAGAATCGATACAACCGCTCAAATTCAGCGGTATGGGTTTATTTTTCTTCGCTATACGAAAATGGCATCATATGGCATAGCACAAAGTGCAATTATCTTAGACATATAGGTGTCAGTTGGCAGTATTAGTAATTTCATTACTTTTGTTCACATTCACTTTTTTATATAAATTGAATTTAACAATGCCAGACTTGCGCACTTGTAAATGTTCTTCAGTTGTTGACAGTAAACTCATGCAATATGATCTCCGCAGAGAGGCCTCAGACCGGACTGAGCAAGGGTTTGGCCTTGTCCAATATAACAACTGGTGAACAGCGGTTGTCAAGTCGGCGTAACTGCATTTTCGGCTTGAAAATGGACAAAACACGCTGACAATGGTACTTCCATTTCATCATTTGCACTTGATGGTTTGTGCACGTACCCGCATAAACATTTACCTATAACTTTAATGTCAACACATGGAAATACACTTGCCCACCTGTCATGCAGTGACCTTTGTACTTTCCGAGGTTTGTGAGTGGTTGAACGAGGCACTGCGCCGAACAATTCCTTTCTGAAATTGTACCGCGCTTTATCTGAATTTCAGTTTTAATGAAACTGAAGAAGACTTGGGAGATATAAATTCTTCAGTTATTGGTTCGATAAAGTCAGTCAGAAATCCATCTTGAATCGTTTGTCATAATGACTGGTTAAGCAAAGATGGTTTGGAAATTGTTGATTACACTACATGTGATTGGATCAGATATCGAATGTCGAGATCATTGTTAATTTCATGTTTTGGAATCGGGTGATAAACAAAACCAAATCAATAAATTCTGGTATGGCATTGGAAGAGGGAATGAAACCAACATCTAAAAGGACTGTATTAAATAGTTGTTTCGGCAACATAAAAAATTCGTTGAAATGGTTTACAGATTCTGAAAAGCTTTTACCATTAACCGTTCTCATGAGTAAAGTAAAAGCAGTAGTTAATACAGTTAGATGTATAACCGCCCCGTTCTCTCGGGCACTTTGTGTCACATATAGCTCAATTTCCATAACTTGAGCTAAAGCAATACTTTGCAGCATATGAACCGCAATGCTTGATTTCCGTAGTATGCGTATCAAGCTATTTGAGATTGCTGGTGTGTCGTACCAAAAATGTCGGTCGTGCTTAGAGTCCGGGTACGCACGAGGAGCTCGCCATGCACCGCTTGCAAGCAAACAAATCTGTTTTAAAGTGAACAACAGGTTGCTTTGTCCTACAATGTTAGCTGAGTGTAATGGAAAAATGGCCATGCAATTTGAGGATTTGATTTTCGAAACAAAAACAACGTGCAAAAGAGTGCATTGCGTTACATTGTTTGATAATGTTGTGTTACGTGAAAATCTGTTTAAATAAAAGAGAGTTCTTAAAGGAGAATAATTCATGATTAGGCCTACAATGGATGCAAGATCACGTAAACTACGATATTTTTTCTCAGCTGGTCATTCAAGGGCCAAGGCTATATACCGTACGCATTATGCTACTACCGCATTATTTTTTGCGGTTTATATTTCTTTATTTAATTTATGTTAATTTTTTTTGTGAAACAGTAGACCTTGGGTCAACTTTCATTTGATGAATATTGCATCCCAAGGAAATCGACACGGAGCACAGCCGCGAATAATGTGGGGAAAAAACAGTCTGAGAGAATTCCATTACGCGTTCATATGCGCGCTGCAGTGCTTCGGTTACAGACCCCTTGCCGGCAAATGTTTTGGAAACCCGTTCAGGTCATTAAGCTCAATTGAAAAGCTATCCGGCTAATGGCCAAGACCGCATTGTGATCTGCCAGAAATACGGCCTCGTGTTACTAAATAGTTAATGACTCAAGTCACGTGTGACCCTTAGGGATACTCTGCTCACACCAGGATGCAACTGAGATGTATAAATGGACCGAGAACCTCCCCAACTGTTTCGGATTCGTAAACTCAGTTTGGCGTTAAAGGTAGGGTACACCATTGGTAAAATACCCACAACGGACTACCCGTATGATCCCGAAATATCTTAGGCCTACTTGAAAGAACTTACATAACAGCCTCAGTCAGTCTGTAAAACATTTCCTCCCAGAATGCTCTAGATTTCGAGAAAACAGAAGTTTTGTTCTCTTTTCTCACGATATTTGGCCGACCATCGTATAAGAATTCATTTCACTTCGAACATCACATGCGTTAACAGGCGCCAATTTTCTGGTGTGTAGTGTCTGCAGATGTTGTGGAAGTCTCCATTATTGAACGGCTAGTACTAAAAGCCGCTATAATATACCGACAGAAATTCAGCAAACGCATTGTGAACTAAAATTATAGGAAACTGAGTGTAAGGTGTAAAGTAGAAAGTAAATGGGATCAGCACGAAGTTAAATGTTATTTAAGGAAAGGATTTTCTTAACGCAAAAACTGTGCGAATTCAAAATCCCCCAAGAGCATAATGGTATGGTCCAAATATGGTGGCTTTTTCCGAGCTGACCAGTGAAAGGATTTTCGTCAACAAAGATACGATTTCCACACGTTAAACTTCCGGTGTTCCAAGACATAATTAAATTTTCCTCTGTGCTTATAATGATTTCTTTTTCAAAACTATGATAATCTGAATCAGTTATTCTTTATTACAGTTTTGTTGGACGACAACATAACGCTGTATAGCATCTTATTTCATTTAAAAAACACAAGCCTTTCACATGTCCAAACGGATCAATCTTGTTTGTCATTTCAAATGAACGCCATAGTGATACAGCTACAATTCGCACTGAGAGTGTATTGGAAGAGTTGAGGAACCTGCTTATAATTAGAGCTAACATTGGCGAAACGCTGTCATCTCTGCTGCTTGTTTATGTTCTTTCTCATTCTATTTGATATTTTTGAAGTATTTTGCAAACATCAAAATGCTACCCCCGAATTGCTTTAAAATAATTGAGCCATTAACCATGAAGTCTACCGTAACTCACACGAATACATTTTTACGTGGCCTTTAAAACCGTATGGTCTAAATCGATTTTATGTTTGGGAAGCAGACATAATGGATAAAAATTACAGATTATGGTTGACCTTGGAGTATCATGCATTGTATAGTACACCATTGGCAGACATACCTGCATGTATATACACTAAGCAGAATGTTAATGGTTGTGTGTGTAAATTATGTATATGCTCTTCAGGGTCAAACTAAAAGACTCTATACAATGCAATTTGATTTTACTGCAATCCTTGAAAATCCAGCTTTATTTCGTGCAGATTAAATGGTTGTGACTTTAATTCTGCCACTTTGAAGAAATAATTTCATTTTCTCTTACGAAATCTCAATGAATTACTGCAGCCTAGTACCTTAAACGCCACTTACCACCATCACTCGACCAATAGATAGGGTATCAGACTGTCAGTAATTTCATTTGTTCAAGATTTTTGGATGTGCAGATGCTCGAAACAGAGTGAGCCGAGAGCTAATCATGGTGGCAAACAGCTCGATGAAGTGGGGACGAGGTTGATCTTAGAGGTTGTGACTCAGGCCAGCCAAAAAAACAACAACAACAAAGGAACCGGAAAAAGAATGCAAACAACCGCTTTCAAGCTTGAGAAATAGGAGCAATACAGATGAATGGAGTAGTTCAAAGCATTATGCCACCACAGTGCAGTAACTCGTCCGATGATCCTGTGTGGGATTGATGCAAGGTTCTCTCGTCCAGTCCGGGGATTTAGACAGGCGTCAGGGTATGTTTTGGGGGATGACTGGTTCTCTGGTACACGTCCTACGCCCGTTATATATAGAAGTCACACTGGTTGTCGACGTGTTTTAGTTCACGTGTGACGTTGTTCAGCATAGTTGTGGAAGAACTTATCCAGTGCCTCGTTCATTTATATTTGCTATAAATCGTCTGTCAACGCGTGTGGATCACGCAGGACTTGAAACAATCAGTACTCCTACAGCGCATCGCCCCCAACATAGCAAACAAAACACTCGCAGTCCATTTTTATTAATCTGTGCGCTTTGCCAGTTTGTCGCGTCATTCTATTATTCCCCCGCCTTTAACTCACATTCCCTACAAGGTTTGACTCCTCTGTTTATAAATAGCGTTGGTTCTGAATATTTGACCCGAATAAAGCCTGTATGTGCGACGGAAAAATGTTCTCTGCACCTCTATCAGAACAAATTGGCATCTGATTTGTTGAGCTTACACATCACCCAATCATGAAGCTTGGCAAAGTATTCATTTGCTACTCAGTAGGAGTCGATCAGCTCAGCTTCACCGAAAATGTAAAATAAAGAATGACTGAGCAGTCCAATCTCGTCGATTTATAGTGATTCAGTTTACCAGTTATGGCTTTTTGGGGGTGACTTCCCTGCCACACCTGCGTGTGAAAATGAAGGTGATTGGTATAATTCGAAATGTAGACTGTACGGAACTCCCTAACAAAATATGCCATCCTTTCATTGGGATTAATGCAAGTGCGCAGAGCCAAAACCTAAAACTTGTTTTCGGCGAAGTTTGGACGTAGCCAGCGGACCACGCTGAATAGAGGAGATTCAGTAAAGGATGACAGAAAGAACAGTGAAATGAAATCACAAGTGCATGTAATATTGTCTGACCGCCCGGGGTTCCGAATCCAACTCTTGTCCGATTCTTTCAGTCTCGATTGAAACCTATCCCCCATTCTCATTCTTACATCCTACGTGGTCGAGACAGAACAATGCCCTACACGGCAGAGAGCAGGTTCGCTGCTTTCGTATCCTTCCCACAGTCTCCTATTTCAAACCAATGGTAAAGAGATACGGCCAGGTAGGCTCCCAGAAAGAATGTATTTTAGTATTAAAAAATCCCTAAGGTGTGCCCTAGCCGACTGAAACCAGCAAGCTTGAGAACCTCTTTATTCAAACACGTGGGCAGTGGGAAATGGACGTGCTGAATTTGCAGGAAGGTCGTTTTGTTACTGTCTTTTTTTCAAAATTTCCTTCGTCCATACCTCTTCGCTGGAAGATACCTTGGAATCTTTCCGTTGTATTCAATCCATAACATGCCTGGCCATTGCACGTGTCCCATTTTGTGGGTATAATAAATATGCCCTAGCTTCATTTTTGAACTAATTCTGTACGTGAGGTTCGAGCGTTGAAAGTTATAAGGGAACGTTCGTAAACTGCGCATGAATATTGTCTGTTCGGATCTGTATCTCTTGGTAACGGGGATATAGATGATGCGTGTTATGTTTTCTGTCTCATAGGGATGGCCTGGCTTCTTTTATAAGGGAAGTCCTCCACTGAGCGAAGTACGCTAACGAGCCCCGGGAGTCGCGCAGCATGATGCATGCCTCTCTTGATTTGTTCACATCAGAGACATTGGAATGATTGGCTGTGTCCTGCATGGCAATGCAGACTTTGTGGTGGGACCTTGGACCAGGGCTCCTTTTTGGTAATGCGTGCTAACCATCAAGGACGTTTAGTTTTTAAGAATCCCAATGCAGGACTTTGTGAATGCATATCGTGTCCAAGATGTTTGTGAACGTATTGTAACCTTGGATAGAGTTACCGCCCGCATGCAAGTTTAAACAAAGGGGGTGTTATAAACCATCATAATTTGCATTTTTTTAATTAAATGAAAACAAATATTACTTGCACAAAATATTTCTATGCTATTTCATCATCTCCGACTCTTCAGCATTGTTGTTTTGCGCTATAGGTGCTTCACTCATTTTAATGTTAGTACCTGAACTTCAAATGACAAGCGGCCTGTAATTTTCTGTATACAAGATGAAGTTTTTCGCCTGTAAAACAACAGTTTCAAAGGTGGAGTTCTGTTTATATATCTGGCTAAATATATTCTGCTGTTACATAATAGTTCTAAAAGTCACCCAAACCGTAGTTCTAAACCAGATTTTTTCTGCGCTAGTATCGTATTATACGAATACTGCAACGCTAATATCACTTCATAAGAATGCTTCTCTTTTCGAATATCCTTTGGTTTTAAGTGAACAAAAAATAATTTGTTCCCTTTCTGTGTAATCGTGGAACTTTAGTAAAAAAATGTTGCTATACCTGCTACATAAGGACTCCCAGATCTCGTTGCAATGCAGGCTGAAAAGCTATCGCGCGTAAAAAAATCTATAATGGCCAAGGTCTCGAAATACAGTTTCTCTTTCAACTCAACCGTGTGATGGGCCTATATGGCTGCATGATTTTTGTGCTACAGTCTCAGTCAATTTCACATTGTTGATCGCTCCATCTCCCCCAGACGCCCTTGCACCACAAGGCCTCTCTGCGTCGATTCACTTGTTGATTACTCATTGTAAACGTATGAAATGATATTGCATCGGAGGCCTGCGTGTTGCCGCGTCGACGGAGCGACAAGAAACCAAGATCCGAAGAGGCATATTCCACGGCCGCCCACAGCGTGAAACTCTGCTTCAGACCTCTCCTTGCCGAGTTCAGATTAGTCACGAAGGAGATAAGCATGTCATTTCATTAAAAATCGTCTCCGACATGACATGCTCTTCAGTGAATTTAATTGAAGGTGCGCCCCGAAATGTCGTCGCCGCAACAACTTGGGATACCACGCCTTTTTCTCTTGCATAGTGTATTTGGCGAATTTTATAGAGCTATTTGCTTCCAAATTAGGTAGTAAGCAAAACAACAGAATTAATATAAATCATCCCATTTATTTGCCGTTCAGAAGCTTTTCTGGTACTCCCCATCTTTGGCCTGCCACGCACTGCACAACCTCTGTTACATACATGTATAAGGAAATTAAATTGTATATTTGGATGAAAAAAGGTTTGTTTCCCTAGCACTGTAGTAATTTTTTACTTTTGATGGAAGATGTCAATCAATGAAAATGTTGACGTTGTGAAATTCTAGGCTCTTAAGTTTTCATAACCTTTTCATTTCCTCATGCCCAATACCAAATTCTATTTGAAAGCGTATAGTGCGCCTCAGTGGTATACGTCTGACTGATTCAGGCAGGTCCTCTGTCCCTTTCATACGTCCAGATATTAAATTGTCCATAAAGATCCCGACCATGCAGCGGTGATACCATAAGTCAAGCATCATATGTAACCTTTGAATGCTCCATCGCTGCATTTAGGAAATTCCCCTTTAAAACGCACGCATACCAGATTTGGGGGCAGCCGCTGTATACTTGTTACATGTATAATATAAGCGCTAATCATCTTCTCTAATATGAAGTCTCTGATTGTAATCCTGACGTTACGGCAGTTTTGCGTTTTCAGTTTATCTTGAATACATTTTGCAGACATACTGTGGGTAATTTTATGTATTATGGCTCGTAGGAATACTTAATGAAAAATTGGTATGCAGTTATGCCTCATATTTCCCGTCAGCCTTGACGTTGTGTGACAGCTGTTTACTTGATTCGAAAGGTACCGAGGATTAATCGACAATTTAATGACATTCTGTTGTCGGCTTGCAGGCTGCACGTTGCGATTTGCCTCCCCATTTCAAAAGCCGGGTACGCCGGTGCCAAGTCTTCGTTTTCCCCAAACCACTTCAGTTCCTTCTCGGTCAAGAAATCGGTAATTATGACGTTGGGAGAAATTTAACGGATTAGACGCAAGAAAGATAAGAGATTGGCGATTGAAGTGATGCGTGAATGATGGAGAGTCGGCAGCACCGCCTTGGCCTGTTGCTCCAAAGCCCTGGTAGTTGGCCGAGCAGTCACCCTTGTTCGTGGGCGCGTTTGCGTAGCCAGTGAGCCTGACCCAGAGGGTATTCTTAACAACAAAGCCGTTGCCGAGCAGGTCATCAGCAGAATCTGGCTCATTTCATCAAGTCATCGTGATTAAATTTAATAACCCTTCTGTTTGTCACCCCCTGACCGCAAATTGTATGGGGAAAACGTATGCCCTGCAAGGTGACCTGAATTTTTTTAGTGTTGTTTCAGTGAATCGAATTCAACCATTTTATGATAATGACATATACGATTCCGGCAGGTATACCACTATATTTTAGCATTAAAATTGTCCATGCAGCACCTCCCACTTCACATTTTACCAACAAGTCAATTTTATATTCCATCTTGAATTCGTCCGAATGCTTTCACTAGATCTATGAAGCCAGTACATGCAGATACAACCGCTAATCATTGAAGTATTTTTTGGTTTGGGTGTTTTTGTTTTTCCCAAGCATTCTCATTCTTGTACAGATTTATGTTATGTCCAGATCAGTAATTCAGAAAACATGTTCCATATCAACACAACTGACCCAGTGTCGTTTTAATGTTTTATCCTTATTGATATACAGCTTATCACACAACAGATGGGTGAAATTGCAAATTGAAACAGGCTGAATGCGTTGAGTTCTGACATCGAAATCACAGCTGCTACTCTCCTCCACTTTTTACCAGATCAATATCAGTGAATAACTGACAAAATATTGAAGAGCATTTAATTATATTTTGGTCTGTAGTCAGCGTCATCGCCATGATGCTGTCTGCCAACGTCACCATATTAACAGTGAGTGTACTTTAACCTCAGATATGATTTTTATCTTTAGCATAGGCAATAATTTATAATATTTTTACATCGTGTAAATCCATTGTATTACACAAAAGTGCGATCGCCTGTATCTATACATGCAGCGTAAGGGTGAACGGGTAACGGTATGACTCTGATGAATAATAAACGGCCAAGTTAGCAATTATGCTAAATTCATTTATGTATGCAACATTCTGTGATCAATAACCTTTTGATATTTTTAACGTAATTTGTAATTGCACCACAGTGAGCCATGACCAGCTGCGAATCCGGACAGTCAAGCAATTCTTAGCTTCTTCATTTGCAGGGGCGGATCGGGGGTGTGGGTGGGGGTTTTCAAAACTTCCGCCCCAGCTCTGAGACCAAAAAAAAGGGTTTAAAAATGGGGAAAATAATAAAAAAAGAAACTAAGTGATTTAATTGCATCAATATCATTGTTAATGATAAAGGGTCTATGTCATGTAATCTTTCATCCCGCTTGTCCACAAAAGTGCAACGTCCCTGATTTGTTTTTTTTGATTTTGTGGAATTTCGGCCAAAAATCATCAGTTAGGAAGACAGGGATATGCTTTTAGTATTTATCCATCAGAAAAAGAAACAAACAATAACGACGTGAAATAAACACAAGGGCCGTAATTTTAAAAGGCTAATTTGTTTGCGTTGAATTAAACTTTAAAGAAAATTGTTTGGGTGTTCCCCCTTCGAATACATTGACGGCATTTTAGCCTCTTACCTTGTTGAAGTTGCTTTTTAAAAATGTGTAAACCAACTGAAGGAATTAAGTCTCTCTATTTTTAGGACGACAAAATCTTGAGGTTGATTGAGATGTTATCACGTTTGGTCTGTGTCTGACGTCACTATATTGATTTCCAGTGCACGTATTGCTTGCTTTAATGTGAACTGGTCCCAGCTTGGCTCATATAATTCAATAAAAGTAATGCCAATTTGCTTTTTTATACTCGCATTTGTTTAATTTTTTTCTTTATATAATTGCTTATTTAATCGCAATTTGTGAGATACCACGCCCTGTCGTCCAGGGTTGAATAACACCAATCAGTATCTTACCAATCATAAAACATGTCACAAAGTGATTATTGCGCACGTAAATTAAAATAAGATATGCAAATCAAGAACTAATGCCGATGCGAACATGGGAGACTGCTAACGGTAATCATGTATCCAATTACCATGTTGCAAGGGTCGATGGACATTTTGGTGGCGGTGTACGCCCTTTAAGGTTCTTTTGTAGGTTATCTTGGATTGAAGGATTGTTTTTTTGCATATGGTCTTTCTTCGGAATAGACAAGCCAGATCCATGCATCAATTAAAAAATACCTTTTGTGACGAGACAGAATAAGTTGGATGTGCATCATCGATGCCGGTAGTAATTGAAGTTTTTATCTTGTGTGGGCGAGTGGCTGCATTAAGGCAAGGCTGTACGTGATGGCGCGGTGAAATGTACAATTTGGGAGGTACTTACCTACAGCCGTTTCAGCGTCAGCTTTTATGGCGGTCAAAGTTGATGAAACGTACGATCTGTTTTAACCTGCCAGGAAAAAGATATTCACAAAAGTCCGTAATAAGTCGAAATCCTCGACGCGGGCAATGTATTCCATTCTGTGTATTATGGATAGTTATTATAATTAGGTCCGTGCTCTGTCCTTAGTCGAATGTAGCGTTCAAGCGATGGCAAGATGGAAGATCTAATATGAAGTGATGAACGATCTAAGATGTGTGTTGATGTGGAATTTGAGAAGCCAGTGTCATCACGCCGTCCTGATTGACACTGCAATTTATCAACAACCCGAAAATGTGTAGCAGGCCACAGGCGCCTTTCCGTACGCTTTTTAGCTCACCCCCTGCCTGCCTGCGTAAATTTGCGAAGATTGTCCAGTGAAATTGCACATTAATTAAAAGGGAACACGGATACTGGTGTGCAACTGGCCCCAAAACGTGTGTGTGTGGACATGGCGCCTTTACAGTGCACAATTTCCTTACAACACACACAGTTGCCCCGGCTGAAAACTCTTTGAAAGGTTAGGCCTAGTAGGACACTTCTTATTAAGATATTGTGCATTCGATTTGTAGGCCTACTCATTGCTTCTTTATACATTAAAAGTATCACTTTCAAAATACCCAAGCGCTTTTTGTAAACACGTTTTCTCTGATTTTATCTGTTCAAATAAATATAGAGGCATCCAAATCGAACGCAGTGTCATTTGTCTTCCGAGCTCAACTATATCAAGCTTAATAGGGTTTTTTTTCTGTTCATGCCAAGATGCGTATTCTGAATGTAGATTGCGTCATTCGGAGAAAACGCGGGCAACTGTCGCCCTGTGTTCGTAGTGGATAAACCCTTGTGCTTGCCAAACAATGGCTACATGGGCTGTGGAATGTAAAAAACAGAAATGAACCCAATTAAATAAACGTTCTTGCAAATTTTTTTTTTTAATTTAGGACCTAAGTCGCTGGTTGATGATATTTGGACTCGTCTCATGACTATTTGAAAATAGATTCCTGTAGATGGTGCCACAGTTGTTTGCCTTTCCTGATAACTTGTTTGTCGTATCTCTTTCAGCATTAAGTGTTCGGCATCAAAGTCGTCGTTTTACGACGAGGAAACGGCACCATACTCGGTCTACACGATACATCCCGGAGGCCATATATCTATCTATCTATAAATATTTCAACTGCTTTGTAACCGTGTCTTTTTAAAAGCTGTAGTGCAGGACTTCTCGCGCCAATGTTTACATGCCACTCAAGGAGCCTTCAAATGTTGTTTCTCTTAATGGGTTGTGGTAAATTGCAGTGTAATCGATCCCAAGAATGAAACTGACTCTAGGATTTTTTTGATGCTTTTGCGAGATTTTATTTACTTAAATGCCAGTTTATTTTAAGTAGTGGATCGGTAGCGCCATCTGACCAAACACTGGAGAAAGGTCTTTGAACGTAGAGCTTGGAGTTTAAAGTTTTTAACAACTACTTAAAGCTGCATATAGCCTCTCCAAATGACTACTTTATCATTAACACGGGTTTCATTTTTTTAACAAAATTGACTCAAGTCATTCGCTCAAGTTGCCTTGGTGTAGTGGCTCTAGAGTATATGTGACATGTGTATACGTCAACAAACTAACGCTCCCCAGCCGAGTCTGTGTAGTGAATGTAACCGATACAGTTCCACCAAAAGATGAAAGTCACAAGCTTTGTAATCAACACCCTTGGAAAAGTGACAAGTTTTCTTGAGATAATTAAGTATTGCATGGAAGCTCAGTGAAACTTCATATTTACTATCGATGTCACTTCACGATAGCTGCTGAGATTCAACAATAATGAATTCATTAGTTGTTCTTTTCGTTCCCATTTTGACTCTCCTTTTATTCAAATTTTCATTCTACTGAACGTGTTTGTCTGATTTGTTTGAATGTGAGTACGCGTGCTTGTCTTAACTTCGCTGTCAAAATGGACGCATTGCAGGTGGTATTATATAATGTGATTTGATTCTGCTGCAAACTGATGACGATGTCACATGACACTTGGTAAAGTTATTACATGTTTAAAGTTAACTTTCTTGTTTCAGTTACAACGCCTTAACCACCCGGTGATATTTCTTTCTAAATCGCAGCACGGTGTTTCCATCGACATCACCTGACTTTATTTCTGAATGCAGTGGTTTCGGTGATCGCTACGACGTCCACACTGGCTGCCGTGACGTTAACAACGGTTTTCTCCGAAAGAAATAGGTTCTGAGCATTTCAAATTCCAAAAGGTACACCATCAAAATTCCAAAAGGGTTCCCTGTTGGTAACCGCATTTTTTGGGCCAACGATAAAGACACTGTTTGCCTTTATGAGCCCCGAGCTAGACCAAAAGAGGGTGCAATTTTTTCTAGCAACGGCGGCTCCTTTGGTCGGAACTGCGCTTCGCTGGTTCACAAATGACTATAAAATGCATGCGTTACGGGTGCATCGCTACCAGCAAAATGAACGCCCCCGACCAACATCGCTAGGCCTATTTCCAACCGATGTAGGGGTACTTCTGCTAAAAACGGGTGGTTTGCTCCAAATAAGGCAGCCATATGGAGCTGATGGATAAAAAAACATTGCTTAGTGGAATAGCAAAATCACCGTAGTCCAATGATTCCGCACTCAGGTTAGTGGAACAGGCTTGCGTTATGCAGTCTTCTTTTCTAAATGCAGCAGGTGTGATACTTCCGAATGGAGCCTGGTAAAACCCGTGGAAGGTCATTAAGGATAACGAAGAAGAAAATAAGGCAGTGAAGACACTGATGGCACATCGCCATTCTAGATAACACCTCAATTTCCTCGGTGTATTGCAAAGCATCCAGTTATTTTGCATGAATGACACCGGGAAGAATGTTTCTAGGTTCCAACACGGAGGAGTGTGGAGAATTTACTTAAACTGCTGTGTGAGGACTTGAAAGCATCACTGCACTTCAATTATTAGACTTTACCAAACACAAATGGGATCCGCCGATTCAACTTAATATGCCCGCAAACGTGGATAAAATCTGGTGTGTCCACATGCAAACCACAGTGTATGATTTATTGGGACAACTCAAATACCGATAGGATAGCGCCGACTTCCTACGAGGACCTGCAGCGAGAACATTTTGTAACCAAACAAGTGTCAGGTTAATTCATCTTGGTCCTAGGAAGATTTGAGTGGGTGATTCAGAACCACATTAATCAAAGAAAGGATCCTGGAATGAAAGATATACGGCATTTCGAAAGCGTGCGTTTTAAGTCCGTAAATGGTATACGCGCGTCTGTGTTTAATGCTGTCAAGGCTCGTCATAGATCCTAGAATAAGCATTTGTGGTACGCTTCTACACGGCAGAAGCACTTCTTCTGAAAGATGCATGCCAGCTCGGTGCGCAAAATTGAGAGGGTTCAACCGAATTGATGAAACGTTCATCTTGTGCATTAAGCATCAATCTACTTGTGACTAATACAGGAACTAACCCATGACTAAAAAAATTAAGTCCTGATTTCTGTCATCCAGGTTGGAATGAATAATACTTTTGGTTCTTTCCCTTTCATTACAACAAATGATGATCTGTTCTCCCCTTCACCGAACCCCATTTGTGCAGTGCATAAAAAGCATACACCTTTCAGTACCGTTCAATCATGGCAGAGCCGGGCCTCGCGTACGGCCTACATAATTCACTCTCTTGACTTCCTGAGAGTAGCAGCCCACTTCTATAGTGCACACATTCAACCGACAACTGTTCTATGTCTGATTATAATGGCTTTCTGTGGTTGTATCGTAATCTTATGTAAAGTTCATCCCGATCCTCCGGCCAATAAACACTGATAGCCTTTAACATCAGAATCCTGATGGTTGAACTTGCTCAGATCTTGAAAGCAGCACATTCTCGAGAACATATGGGTATAATAATATGCCTTTTAATGTTGATGATAGGCCTGTTGAGTTCTTTGGTACAATTTTCGGGAGGATACTGGAAGCACTAGAGCAAAAAAAAGGTTTGATATTTAATAGTGTGTTTGTACGACGCCGTATTAGGGACATGGCGAAAAAAAATCTCTTCCCCTTGAGCTATGTCGACCTATATGTCGTAGGTACGACTTACTGTATATCTTACGAGTTATATCTCGTACGTACGACGTATATGTCGTTCGTACGACTTATAAATCATAACTCGTACGCATGACTTATATTTCGTACGTACGTCTTATATCTGGTACGTACAACTTATTTCTCGTACGTACAACTTGTCAATCATAACTCGTACGTACGACTTATATCTCGTACGTAAACTTATATCTCATACGTACAACGTCTATCTTGTACGTACGACTTATATGTTGTACGTTCGGGATAGAAGTCGTACATACGAGATACAAGTCGTACGAACGAGTTAGCTCAAGGAGAAGACAATTTCTTTTTGAACCATGTCCCTAATGCAGCTTCGTATGTTTTATTGTAATTGAAAACGACAGTTTTTGATAATTTCTTGGCTGCCATGTGACTGAATTGTCCTTCCTTAAAATATTAACAAGAGGAAATCGTTGCTGTTTATTGTGTCCTAGAAAAATTTGGCCAGAATTGGAAAGGGAATTTAGTTAACCTTGAGGCCCATTCGAGCCATCTGGAAGGGCGGGGGACCCTTCAGGTAACATGATCCTGTCGATGACTACATCCTCATGTTCGTTGCTGATACAGCTGTGTTGCCAGTCTGGACTGCTTAGTATCTCGTGGACTTCAAGTTCCTCCTTGGGGTTTCACGGGGTTTTCTTATGTGGGATGCGGAGGATCCTTAAGATCTCATCGACTCTTGAGTGAATTGTGTTTGGTACGGTTTGCCACGAAAACTTGCGCGAGATCTCTGAAAATGATTGGTATACTGTATGTATATCAAAATTATGAAGTTGAACATCGCTACAAAATAGGGAAATACAGTGTTGTAAGTTAACGAATCACTGAATTTCGTGCGTCGAATCGAGTCTTTTGAAGGAAGCGTCCTGAGTTGAGTCGAGTCACTAAATCAAGAAAAGCTCGAGTCGTTTCGAGTCACAGGAAGGCCTATTTAAATACTTAGAAATTACACCAGAAAGAGACTGTATTGACAAGTGATTTCTTGGTAGAATGAGGGAACAAAAATAAACCTGTTCTTATCTGTGGTTTGACTTCGAGTCTAGAGTCATTTTTTGACGCTGACGTCAAAACCACATTGCCGTATATTGAACTGCTTTCTATTATATAAAAATACCCAATGATTTTTTCATTAAAGTAAAATATAAATTTCTATCGTCAGTATTTCTTGTTATTTTTGCTACCGATTTTGGTAGCAATGTTTAGCTTGACAAATCAGATGCAATCTCGATAAGATAATGAAATACTATGGGAGAAATATGGAGCTGGATGTCGGCATTGATCATCACCGTTCGCCCAGATGGCAACATGCTGCGTATAGACTCCGCAGTGAACGGTCTTTTTGTCCCACGTACTTCGAACGTAGGAACCGGTAGCAACCAATAATTTTGGAAGATGATCTGTGTTAATTAGAAAACTACCACACAGATACCTCCAGAGTTATTCAAAGAACACAAATTCCCAGTGTACGTTATTGGCGTATATGGTAAAAGATCAGATCGATAAGATTCCATAAGACTTGATCCAAACATTTAACCAGAAAAAACAATCAGAGCACAGTAATTAGCGTCGGGCTTACCATCTTACACATTTCGAAGAAAAGCTGTCTAGCGTATCGTGTTGTGCCAGTCATAGGGTAGATTATTAAGCACGTAGTCAGTGAACGCTGATGTAATATTCAATCTCTGAGTGTAGGGACGTGTTTAATATGCGTGCACCCAAAGGCCAATCAGAAGACTTGAATGAGAAGCAGCTACTGTAACTTAACTGTAACTTATTATGGGACGATGACCAGTCTACCCGTTGCGCTTAGAGTTTGTCGAAAAACATTCGCATGTGCTTGTACAAAATTAATGTCTTGACTGTACCAGATTATTCAGCACAAATCCTCGGAAAATGAGTTGGTTAAGGCAGTAGGCTGTGGATCGCACCCGTGAGGCTTTTGACTGGCAGCGTGCTGAAGTCTAAGTATCATTCATTGTTCGGTAAGCCCAAAGCGGCTCTTTCCATGCAAGCGACTATTTCAAAGACTGTGCGTGCCGTCCACGTGGACAAAAATTATTGACGCGATCTCCTCGCCCGAGGGCTGGACTCTAGTAGAGTGGCCAAAAATTGTAACTTGGGTTTGACTTAGTGGAGTCATTGACTCGGGTCATTACAACACCCGTTGCCTCATGATGGTGTCGCTTTCCATTAACTTTCTTGAAGTCATGGGTATCTCAACATTCCGTGGCGTAAGAACAAAAACCGGATTATATTCCTGTCTTAATCCTCCGATGCACCGACGTGACCTTTTTTTTATCATGGACCCAAGTCCGTCAATCTGTGAAGGCCTCTTAAAATCATGCCCCCCAGCCACAAAGACCCTGTAATGGAATTTTTTTAAGTGAGTGAGGGAATGAGCAGCCCCCCCCCAAATAATCGTTGATGTTGAGTGAATGTTCAAACGTAAGCCAAATTTAAAGTGTTGATGAATAAACTTTTCCCCCTGTTTTATGAACTAATTCTTTCAAATAAATTGTGATTGGGCCTATAGGTATAGCCTTCTCTCGTGTCATGTGCCAAACTACCCGACGAACAAACGTTGAGTATCAACCATATGGTTCACATTCTGCAGTGATATTTTTGGTCAAAACTGAGATCCGTCGGCTCGCTCGGGTCTGATACGTTGACGGAAAGGCGCCATTCAGAACAATAATATTTCCCAACGAAATTGAATCCTGCCACCATATTTACATGAAGTTCGTTCGAGACAAGATTTAAAACAATTTGAAAGAACAAGGTCAGTGCTTACTGCAATACGTGTGGCTCTTTGTCAGAAAAAGAGAGCCGAGTAATCAACGTCAGTACCCGAAATTTAAATTGAATGGTCATTTGATTTTATGCAGTTGCTGCTGAGCTTGTTTGCGTTTCGGGGAACATTATTGATGAAACAAAATTCCATCTAATAAGCATGCAGTGCATGCTATGTGGTTTTTATCCAACCATGCTTATACCCCAGAAGCAAATGTCCTGACCCCAGTAGTTAATTCCTGCATGACTCGAAAGCAAACCGACTCCAAGTTGCTGTACAGTTGACTCGACAGAACTTTCTTATTGCGTCTTGGATGCGTACGTGCCAGGCAGACGGAGCAAGCATCCCGCCAAGGACAACCTTCTCTCGCCAGAGATTTACTTAACAGACACCCAGTCAATTAAATCATTAACTGTGTACATCCGTTGCTCGGTTTTTACCGTTTCCCGGATCTGAAGTCAAGGCATGTTTCTTGTTGTCGGGCAACCGTCAGTGACTCAGCCTCGCTTGTACCACTGACTAAAGCATTATTTGTCCCTTTCGGTTTCTTTTTCCCTTCCGGCATTGGAATGGATGCTGATTTTGCTCATCTCAGGCGAACAATTCAAAGGTGTTGAATTATCCCTGGATCGGCGTTGCAGAAATAGGGTCAGTCTCTCGCACTTTGCGTGGTTTTAAAACAATTAAGAGTTTCAGTGAACCATGATGATTCATGATAATACTTATATGGGAAAAATCGCTTAGAATTGAGCTGATTATCATGAAAACGAAACAAGATACAATAATGTCGGAATACGTCATTGATGAGCGTGAGTTCCAGACAAAGAACACGTTTGGGAGTCTAGCTTAGCGGATATAAATACGCTTGCTGACTGGGTCTATGGAGGACTCTAGGCGTAGTTCTTTCGGCATTAGACTTAAATGAGACGGTATCCTGTTTTTTGCATTTCACATTACGCACTCAGTTTGTTACAACTGTGGGCTGTTCTCTTCATGGATGGCTCAGCGCAAATGTATATTCATCTATATACTCAGCCACATCATGCAATGTACTTGTATGTGAGAATTTTAGTTATTGCGGTTTTCTCAGTGTTGTCATTTTTTTTAAATGACAAGGCAATCTTGTTGCAGACTGTTAAAAATAATTTATTGCTTACTTTTATAGGCAATCAAAAACCCTGTCTTTACTAACAACAGCAAATGTAAAATGTTAACTAGGCCCTTGACCCTATGTGTTTTCAAAAATAAAAAAGACTTTTTTTTTCAAATAGAGAACTGTTATTATTACTACCGGTGTTACACTATTTCATATATACGTTAATGGGCAGCGACTGACAAACCCTTTTATATGACGTGCTACGTGACTGCAATATACACGACTGCATGACAGGTTGTTTTGAGGCTGCGTGCCTGCACTCCATCTATCACACCCCACCGCGTTCGGTTTTTTTATGACAAGGATAGTCAAAATCGAAAGTTTTACTGTTCTGACACCCGGGGGGGGGGGAGATTATAAGTTTCTTTTTCTTCGTTGTGCTTCTTGATATACAATTAATAGAAACATTTACTAAAAAAAAAAACTCCGCCGATTGGGTCGATACTTTGGCCCCTCACCCTTGGTACGCCCTGGAAAATGCAAGTTTATTCTAAAAGCCGATGTCAGACGTTGTGACTTGTCACAGACAGTACCACTTTCATTTCGGTGTATTCTGATTAGCTTGGCAAGAATGCCTCGAGGATTTTAAACCATGTATTTTGTGAGTTGAGATGTTCACATTACTATGTCATGCTATTTTGCCTATGTGTAGCCCCCGACCTCGATATGAACAATGTGGTATTTTAATGAAGACTTATTAATTGTGGGGAAATGGTGTGACAAGTTAGGCCTTGATATGTTTTCTCTTCCTACCTTCTCAATGGTCTCGTTACAAGTGGTGTGAATAAAGAAAACATACGCTTGATACATTTGGCGCCTTTGTGACGCACGTTTGCATCCCACGTTTGTCAGCGCGCCAAAATAAATCAATGGCGGGAAAAACGATACAACCCTGGGTTCTCAGGCTAGAAAATTGATCACGGAGCGCGCGCGCACGGGGGATTTAGTCCAATAATGAGGATCGGCAACTGCAGCGCTCCCGTATTCACGCCACATAGCTTGTTTCCCTCCCGGGAATAAACCCCCTGTTCTCTCCGGCTGGCCCATCAAAAGATTGTGATTTGTGTCCGTCCTTTTGCTCCTCGATGCGAAGAGAGAAGGAGGGAGAAGCGGGGAATGCAGCAAATCGTGGATGTCTGGATGGCAGTCGGCCCTCGTCCCTCGTACGGCAGCACCGTCCCTATTTTTTTCATCGGTTGTGTTGCGCGGAAAGCCTTACCCAGTCATGGAGGAGACTACTGATGTCCATCAGAAATTAAAGCTGATACGAAGCAGCACAGTTCCGATTGCTGACGGTAAGCCAATTAGTCTAACATTTCGGATAAATTGGAGGATTAAGCTACGCCCGATGTTGATGTGTGTGGGGCGCTAGGCGACCTCCGGTGTACTACCAACACTGTACCTGCAGAACTTCTGAGGCTGGATAATTAGCATTCAGATTCGCCATGCTGCCTGTATTTTTACCCCATAGAATTACGATCAACTCCACCACTCGCCAACGGTCGTGATATACTCACGACATTCGGAACAGCTTTGGCACAATGAACAAGCAGTGTATAGGGGCATCACCTACACATTTCCTTCTTGTCCAGAACTTGCTTATATCGACATATTGCTGTTTTTATAAACCACAAACACAAGAGCTTTAAAACACTTGAAAAATTAGGTTATATGGTAATTATACAATCGCATGTTACATTGATGAGAACCAGAATACAGTCAGAAAAGGTACAGTAATACACTGGCTTTGTTTTTTCCCGCCGATTTTCCAGAAGCTATTTCTGTAGGCGCCAGTAGCTTTTTGTTATCAAAACACTCGCGTCGTTCATATGGAACACTGAAAAAGTGACGATATCCAATTTTAGTGATCCGTTTGTGTGGATCACTTGAGTGTGTAATCTGGATGGATGATGGTGTCAATGCTTTTTATATTTGACACAATCGGGAACTGTGTGCCAATGGCTTGAAGCCATTTGGTTATAGGTGCAGAATTCAGAAGGCTTTACATTTGTCTCGCACACGAACTTAACACAGGTGAGACGTGAACCGTTCTGTCGCTGTAATCTGGATGGCTTAGGCGAAAGATTAGTCGTTATTAAGAGCTGAGCACTCCTAAAAAGTCTTCCCTCTTTTTTCTTTTTAAAACTACTGCTGTGCTCGTCATGGATGATTCAATTGTCGACGGCTTATCAAAAAGCCATTTTCTTCGGGGAAATGAATTTTTGATCCCACTGGAATTAGCTGGGACACACAAACGGCTTCCACTGTCAACACTTTGCATGATCGCTAAAAAGGAAGGCATTTGCGTACATGGCGCGGTTCATTATGGAAAAGGGGCACATTACTTTTCTTTAGCAAACAGATTTCACTTGGCGATTTTGGTCGCGAGGTTTCTTCAGAGCGGTCTTTTTCCGACTTAAGGTCTCTTGACGTTTGTGACTGTCAGCATATCGATTTGGTCATTGAGTTTTGTTACGTTCTGTTCATGGACATTTGTGTTTCTTCGATATGATACGTGCAATCACTGTAAAATTGGTATATGGCGTCCTGTGAATTATTCTGAAAGATTCTTCGATACATTCTGCTGGGAGTCCTGGAAAGGACTGCCCTGATTGATAGTGCCATATGCCCTCGGATCGATGAAGGCACTAGTAGAAGGTACCTCCCTTGTACATTTAGGGAACTTCTTCACCTCCATCTGGATGAGCGCAGCGCTAATTATACTATTTGACTCGTAAGTCACGTACGGTTCCCGGGCTCACACGCTGCATGCAGCGAGGTACTCAAGGGCCGCCCCAAAATAAATGTGTTGAATACCAATAACCGTACGTGCGTCACATGGATAAGCTACCGCAGGTAGCGCTGGACAAGTGTAAATATCAGCGTTAATTAATCAAGGATTTCCCGATTCTCGGCGAAAAATTCCAGATGTCCCACTTTTGACAACATGCCAAAGGTGATAAGTATATACGCTAGGAAACGGTGCCCAAGCTACTTTTAGAATAAGAAAAACAAGAATACAACCCATTTATAAGCAATTTAGCATCACGCAGTCAGATTTAGCGCTGGTTATTTTGCAGTCACCTCGCTCTGTCACGGCAGTTTGATCGATACGAGTACTCACGGGAGTTTGATAGGGAATAGCTGGGGGCGTATCCAGATTTTGGTGTGTTGGTGTGTGTATGGGGTGGGGCGTAAATTCATTCAAATTTGGGCTCATTCAACATGATGCTGAGGAGAAGATATGCCAAAGTCTTACACCTGGTCTTGACAGTCTTGGTTTTATTTCATGGTGTTGTTTTCATGGGGGTTTGGTGCTAATGTTTGATAAACAAATGTACCAAATTTATTTTTCCTACTCGGAGAAAGGACCCCGGATAATAGGATCCCCTTCTCATCAAACCTCGGCCTACTTACAAAAGATGTGCATATTGATACCCCGAAATACTATCGTGTATTTATAAAGTGACGGAAACAGTTTTATCATAGTATGCGATGCTTGAGCTCTACTCATGGTATTTTGAAGCCCTGAAAGCGATAGTTTATAAAGATCCTGACGTTTGACGGATTAATCATATAGACTGTTATCTATTCAGAACAGATGTTCAAATAAATATGGAAGCATCCAAATCGGACGCAATTTTGTCTTCAGAGCTTAACTATTACAAGTTTAAAAGGGCTTTTTTTCATGCAAAGATGCGAATTCTGAATGAAGATTGCGTCATTCGGAGAAAACAGAGAAAACGAGGGGAACCCTCGCTCTGTGTTCGTAAAGGATAAACCATTGTGCCTGCCAAACAGTAGCCAAATTGGCTGAAGACAAATGGCAATGCGTTCGATTTGGATGCTTCAATATTTATTTGATCAGATTTAATCACAGAAAACATGTTTTCCTGAGAGGTGCTCTTTAATGGCGTCTACGAGCATTTCTTCCGTGCGTACCAAAGTAAACAGGGCATTAAAGCGTGTGCCAAAATTCTAGCGACGTCCACAAGATTGAACGTACGAGATTGCGCATGCGTTTCGTGGGTTCATGTCTGGCAACCCGTCGTTAATTAATATCTAAGCGCCGGGAAGTTCATGCATTGTAGTTGTCTCATGCCAGACATGACAAGCATAATTTGTTTGTAATTTTTCGTCAAATATAATAAATGACTGTTATCCTCTAAAATCTCGCCACATCCTAAACATTTGCGCGTTTCATTAGGAATACGTATTTCATTTTGTAGGGCAATTTTTGTAAGGCACTTGAGGCGTTGCTTTGGCAAAAGAATCCTATCTCTTCACATGCATTGACTTTTCACACGTGATTGATTTCAATGTTATGAGCCTCTGAAGATAAGCCCCCCAAAAATCTTGTGTCGTTAAAAAATCTTCACCCTTTTGGGCAGAAATCTGCAAAATGTCTCGGCGTTTTGTAGCAAATAGCCCAGATGCATAATTAAGTGGCCTTCAAACGGCGGCGGAGGCTGTTGAGTGCATTATTTCAGTCTCAGAACAGAAGCATCGAACAATACGAGGCCTAACCGAAATGTAGTCACGGTTGTAGGAGCTAGTTTCCTTGTTTAACCCTGGGGTATTTGTGGCTTAAATAAAACAGAACGAATCTGTATTTTAGCATGCACTGGAGCGCTGTCCGCGAGTAGCGTTGCAAACACCTAATTATGAAGTTGGGCCCAGTTTCACTCACCCCCCTGCTGAATCAGTGGTTTTTCATATCGACGTTGTAAATTTTGTCGGGTCTGACAAGCCAGTCGGACGCTTGACGGATTTTCAGGACAGCTTGTGTTTGCCTGCGTGTTTTGCAACCGTCCCAGTAATAGTATTAATGCGGGACAGACTTTTATCTTGTCAGCTATCCGCATGTCACATCAGCCAACTGGCTTGAGGCAGTTTTGGTCTGTTTCTACGGACTATGACAAAAGGTAAATTCGGGATTTGAGAACCGGGTGCCTTTGCACTTTCTCGTTGAGAAACATAAATGGTGTTAAATACATTTTGTAACCGTGAGAGTTGTTGTAGATTGAATACCGTGTGCGGAGCGTTCTATATAAACTATGAGGTACTTACCAACCATAAGCTGAAAAGTGTTTTCAATTTACTTGGAAAAATCTGAATCGCTTCCTTGGTCACCGCTTCAGCATCGTCGTTCCCGGCGTTCTAGCCATGTACGGCCAGAAAGGCTGGAGTGTTTGCCAGCAGTTATAGTAAGCAAACCAAACAACAAAATTTTATATGACGAGGGAATAATGCACTGAATAACTGTATCGAAAAGCGCAGACACTTAATACCCGTCTGTGACCATTGTGTAGCCAAATCAATACCCATATAATAATCTGCCCGCGTTAGTGAGCTAGGGGTCAGTAACCGAGCTATATGGATTCATTGCAGATAAAGATTTTCCCCGCTGTACGCTGCAGCCCCCCCGGTTTATTCACCGAAATCGGATGTGTCTGTCTCACACTTGACGTACGTCGAGGTGTTAGCATTTAAACAAACAATATTTGTCTGAAACGCAGAATCACAGATTGTCTGCGATGCCGACTGTGAAAAGTTGATTTGACCGTAGAGGACACAGAATCACGGCTTGACGGTAGTTCGGATATCTGCTTAAATGGCCCATACCGTGAAGTTTGCTCGAGAACAGGCCAGTGGTGCAATGTTCAATTCCTCTCAAATGTATAAAAATGTATGATATGTTCCTTCTTGGTTAATTTTATCGATGCTCTTTTAAACATTGCATATGTTGATGTTTTCCTGAGGGCGCTGTTTCTGTAACATCATTTTAGGAAGAAATGAAATCACAAATTTGCGGATTTGTATGCGAATTAGCGTAAGCACAGAAATGCCCTTTCTCAGTACAAAATTACAATTGCACATTGGTTCAAATTGGCCACAAAGTTGCATTTACATTGCACCGTCCCTTTTGTAAGTAGACACAGAAAAATGGCTTACAAATATGAAATGAGTTACAACTATTTGCTTGTACATGTACACGCAAGCCGACTTTGTTTCTGCTTACTACGAGAGACGCCCACTTTGTAATAAAAATGAAAGCATTTCTTACACTTCATCCTCATTATATGTAATAATCCTTTCATTGTTTCCATAAGAAAGTGTATATCTTGCTATTGTGATTCGTGAATTTCCATGATTAATTGAATAAAATGTGTTACTTTTGTGAACCCAATTATGAGATAAAGTTGAAGTGAACTTGCAAGTTTCTGTGCCCTTTCCCCAGAATCTTACTCTAGTTTAGTTACGCTCACATGAAGACAAAAAGCAGCATCATTGTCTGCCTTATATACCCGTGCATGATTAATTTACCAAGTGTTAAGTGCTATCGGCTGAGCACATGTTGACGACGAACAAACGCCGTAGTCTGCATGCCTTGGCCAAAACCATCCTTTATAGGTGTTATTACCAGTTGTTAATGAAGCATCGCGCATAATTAGCCGTTTTGTCCTTCCTGAACCTTCCTTCCATGGACCTTCAACACGATACTGCAGAAGGCTAATAAATGATAATCAAGCCAAAAAGATACTGCCGCCCAATACATCAATACACCGTCTACGTGTAATCAGATCTGACAACACGAGGGTTTGCTGCGTAGACCAACATTAATTTGTGGGTCAGTGGTACATCCACAGAATAATAGGACACCGAGCTGACAAGCCCAGCTCTTAGCAAGAAGATACCTCGCTCCTGTTACAAACATCTTCATGCAGGCCAATCACACAAATGGCCCATTTGGTTCAGACCCGTCTCCTGACGTGTCCGCTGACATTTTAATATGATACTTTTCTTATCCGAATGTGGAATGATCGCATCCAAACACAGATAATATTTCGTTGGCATCAACAGGGAAAGAATAGAAGGCAAACGGGTGCATGCTCTCGTATGTGCGTAGTGTAACAGATTGAGGTCAAATTAGGGTTTTTAATAGCAACGTTTTGAAGATATTTTTTACTTCCATACTATGTTTCTATTTATGTCTTAAAGTTCTGTCTTAAAGGGAGTTAACGAGGAGAGAGTGTGTGAATAAATTGACTGTCATTGTGTTAAGTCTTGATTATCACCCCCCCCCCGAAAATCAAGGAAACAAAGGCATTTGGACTGCCGATGGGAATGTTTGGAGTTAGTCACTCGTATGCATTATTACTGTGTACACTCAACAGCCGTCGGGTTTTTGCGCCAATCAATCGTGGCTCACCAGGAGCTCCTGCGGGCGCACTAACTCCGGCTCCACCAGGAAACACGTTCCTTCCCGCGCTGCGGATGGCATCGCCAATACGCGTAGGAGAAAGACTTGAGGACTAAAAGTACAGGTGTGAGGATATCAGAAGCGCCGATGTCATTAGGAAGGCATTACATACCCCAGCTTGTGTAACACCTGCAAATAGAAAACCTTTGGTGCAAACATGTTTTTCACTAACCTTGCTCGTGTTTGATGTTGGTACTAAGTTTAAGTCCTAAGAGGGAATTGATATTACATTATCTATTTTTCACTGCTACTTGCAAATCGGAACTCTCTGCTCATTTTCCCTCGACAGGAACACACAAAAACACCTTTCGATGATGCAGTATGCAGGTAAACCCGTGCTGGTTAATTGGTGGGTCATAAGTGGGTCGGCAACAGCTTTTCCTTGCTGGAAGTGGATTGTAACATTATCGCTTTAACCAGTGCCAGGTTTTTTTTCTTTTCTATCATTGTTAGCAGTTAAATAGCTGGCCTCTAATAATTCCATGTAATTACTGCTTTCCCAGTTCAGGCGGTTTATACTACCACTGGGCTAAGATTTCTAATCTTCTCAAAGCTAGTCTATACCGCTTTGTACCGACCAGGCAATTTCCGCGTTGCGTCAAGCGTTTCCATAGCAGCCATCTCCAGGCGCCATTTTCATTTCTGTCGCATCGATCTGCCAGACAATATTCAGCGGTCATAGTGTTGTTGCGATTGTTTTGCAAAGCTGAGACAAGGAATAGATTGAAAATGTGATTGGAATTATTTAAAGTGTTGAGTAGCTGGTGGTAGTCTCTAATACTTACCTCCACCGACATTTTTTTTCTTGGGATTGTGTATACATCCTATAAATGTAGTGATGGAAGAGTAAAAACGCTGACGTTGAGGGAATTTAGTGATTGCATACCAGAAATGTCCGATGGCTTTCCATCATACCTTGATGTTGCTGCTATAACTTTTACTCACTCTTTCAGTCTACAAGCTCTCCGCACAAAAGGAGAGCTGGAGTGAACATTGATGGATCTATTTTCTCAAAACAAGTTTTAAAATATTTGGAAGGTGGTTTGCTTTTCGTCTGTATGAACAAATCAAATATTTAATGCAGAGTTTGTATAGTTCTAGTTTGCTCCATCGAATAGCCTGGCTTTTGACAAAGATGATAAAAAGCAATTGAAATCAGTTAATCAGAATCACATTTTTATGGGTTTTTATTAAAAAAAAAGACAGATGAGCCTGCAACATTGTGGTATTCTGACGTCGAGTCTCATGAATATCATTAAAGTATGATATTTATTGGAGGGTAATCAACTATCAACATCGAGCGTCATCACAATTTTGTAGCTTGTTTTCTGAGCCACACGATCTTTTGCCTTTACTTTTGTAGACGTCAACATTTCGTTGTTAGTTCAAGTATCGCATTCCTATGATTCCTGTGCCCCTGCTGAAATTGTATTATTTGCCCAAAATAGCTCAGCAGGCGGAGTATGATGGGGCTTTTCTGTTCACTGGGGATTTACCCACAAAGGTCGCAAACGTAGTTCTGCGGAAATAAACAGTCCCCCCCCCCTCGGTTCATGAGAGTCTTTGTAAAATTGCACGCACGAGAGAGAGTGGATAATGTCACCATGGAAACAAAGCCCAAAGGAAAGGCAGGTTCAATGCTCGTCCGTCCAGATGTTATGATGTGCTTCGGACTTGCACTAAATGTCCTCAAGTGTGTGCTTAAAATATCGGCTGCGGAGAGGGGATGATGGGCGGGCCAGAATGAGACGATTAGTCAACATTTTGGTTTTATACTTCTTCAAGGAAAATACGCCGTGCACGGTTCGACTGGATGTAGTCGATGAACCTGTCAATAATGTTTTGAGGGAAATTAGTCTACGTCAGTGGCTTCACATGCATTTTAAATTGAAATGAATCGAGCCGAATAATGTGAAAAACACGAGACCTTTGAACGTCACCGATGATCGTACATTCAGCCGATCTTTGCGGCAAACTTTGAAACGGTTGAAAGCTTTTGCCACTTTGTCTGAACGTAGCTGCGATAGCACTTACTAGCCAACCCCGCTCAGGATGCTTGCTGTGATCGGAAATGGGGGGAGATAAAACATAGGCCCACCCTCGATTATGAACGACTGCCTCCCGCCAGGAATGATTCTAACACCAATGCTAATCCTGAGAGGGAGTTCTTTCGGATTCCACGGCAGTCACACTTGTCATGTGGTAGATGTCGCTGGCAATATGTACACCAATGGAAGCGATTCGATTCCGACTGCAACTAAACAGCTGTGTTACTTCCAGTTACAACAATTCGAACACACTTGCTGTCTATAAATACTGTCCACCCATCTCAAGGATGTGCCAACATAATGTGATTTGGCTTTAGTTCTGGACTAAAAGATCAAAAATAACTTTAAGCTGGCTGGTTCCCAATCCGTTTTATTTGCCTGGTCTGTAGGACATTTTCTTTTTAACTATTTTTTAAAGAGATGTAGCTACCACTGTAGTAATTCCGTAGACGAGTCACATAAGAGCAGCATTTTAACTTCACAACTGCGCCACTCCTCTGTTCAGACCATTTGGATCACACGTTGGACGACAGGTGGCAGCAGACATCAGTCACTATCTGTTCTAGATGACAGATGCATCAAAAGATGCCAATACAGGACAATTAATTTGAACCTTGACACCACAGGCTGCCCCTGAGCATTTTGTCCAAGCGACCAGCAGTATCACAAATGTCGCACGTAAACTGAGCTTAATTGAATGTCTAGCTGGCGGCGTTCATTGGTGCCCGTGATATATTCCCGGCCGTAGTTAATATCAGTGGGCGTAGCCGAAGTTAGTGCTCAGTACTGCTTACGTAAAAACCTTGGGCAATAAAACGTTGGGCAAAGCTAATTATCTAGATGTTAGTCATTTTTCGTTTAAAAATTGGTCATTTTCAAAAGATTTTGTCCAAGAGTTACCCACGTTGTTACTAGAAGTTGGAAATTTGATATTTCAACCAGAACAAAATATGGTCAAAAATGCGAAACCTTGTTTATTCTTTAGAACTTTTTAGGGACGACGCAAAATTATGTAATTTGGCATCAGACGTAGCCGTAGCGCAGGCTGAAGGCCCCTCTCGGACACGGCCTTTGTGTCTGCAGACTTAGTTGTAGGAATGAAGCACAGCGCCCTCTTTTGAAAGATTTACACTTGAACTTGATTGTGTCATTGGAAGCTTGGAATTACAAGAAGGCATTTCAAAATGTGTTTTTAATGAATCGATGTATGTGATTTCTCATTGCAAATCGTGCGTTATTGGCCTTAAATGGTCTTCAAGCGTGTGTAGCTTCGACTTTGACGTAAATCTGTTTGGTAGTGACCCAAGACATTCAGTCGTCTGACGTGAAGGGCCATTCGCGATTTCTAGCACTTCTGCAAAAGTATTTAAGGCAACTTCTTCAACGATTATACTTCAGTAAATTGCTCCAGACTGAGTTAAGGCAGCCCTTCAGCGGTGGTCCCCCCGGACAAGACGCGTTAATAAATTAAGTTATAATCCTTGAAATACAAAAATCTTGATTTAGTCCGGATTAAGAAGTGTTGACGTCCTGACTACGGCAATGAGCCAATCGGAGTATTGCCCTCGCTTCGTCGCATGATACTGGCTCAGAGCAGCGAGGCGATCTTAGTTGTGCTCCTTAAAGGCCCTAGAGCACACGCTGTGATCAGCTTATTAACTGAAAATATCGTTTACCAGGTTGGCCTGAACGGATCCGCTCAAAACATAGTACACGGAAGGACACGTACGTGTACTATTATGATACAGAAAAGTTCAGTCGGCTCCCCGGAAAGAGCGTGTGCAGATGCCTGTAGGTGGTGATGTGATTTGCACTTTCTCGGGTTTTCTTAGTAACTCGTGGCAGTTCGATGAATTTGTCATTTTACTCCATGCCAGACCATACACAACCGACGGCTGTTGATATTGATGAATAAATGGTCCCATTGAATGCCAAATGCAGGCACAGCTTGCGCCAGTTAATTCGTCACAATTTGACCCAGATATGTTAGTTATAGAATGTTTGTGCGGTGTCTGGAGGTCAGTTCTATCGGCTCCCTGTTTTATTTTCTTACGTAGTCGAATTAATCGCTTGCATATGGTTGGAGTAATGAACTGGGCATATTTAGCAGTGCATTGCCGAGGAAATCACGAATCTTGTACCATTACCCCAGGGGGCTCAGTTTGGTTGCGTGACTCGTGGTGTCGGAAACCACGAGAAGATTGAACGCCCTTAAATTCCACGCATGGCGTTCCATCCGTGTACACTTTGTATACACGCAGATCAGAGGGGCATGCAGCCCTTCGGAATGCTGAATGATTGCCTTCTGACAAATGGGTGAAGGTTTGTTTGGTATCTGCTATGTGAATTTTATTTTCGAGGTGGTGAAGGTCGTGACCCAGAGATCAGCTCTGTACCCTGTGTTTGCCATGACATTTCCACCACCTTCCATTTCTTGTGACTGCGTATTTCTGCTAGGTTTGGATGCTATAGCGTGGAATGTGGGCTTTCTGTTTTCTTAAGCTGTGATTGATAACTCCATCCTGACATGCTGTACGTCAGCAGCTAGCTATACCTCGTCATTAGTACATCACGCTTTATTTGTTGGTTCTGCCAAAGAAGTAATATTTACTGGGACACAGTTCCAATCGCTGGAAGTACGCACACACTTTTTTCGAATAACAGACAGCAAAGGAAAGGTCTTAGTATATGTACTTTTATTACACAAAATTCGTGAAATATTTTTGCTGAAATAGTACACTTTTGGCAAAAAAGCCAGTGATAGAAGGTATCGGTTGTTGATTTGGAATAAAATCTGACCAAAATTGAAAGACAAACTGCCCACGGAGGCGATTGTTATATTTAATTACGTTTGACAAGAAATTAAGAAATGGTTGTCCTTAGGTGCTGTTAAAACAATACGAAATCCCCTATACCCAGGAGAGATGTACCACACTACTCTGCCTTTGATTGCCTTTGTTCAAGCAATCGTACATCGATGTCCGCGATACTGGTTACTCTTGTTATGACGCTTGTGCTATTAATAACTCTAAATCTCCTCCCCAGTCCCTTTGCATCATCGCCTTCTCATTAGAGCACAGATTCGGCATCAGGCAACTTGGCATCTCTCGTGTCTGTGGCTGGCGATATACGTGCGGATGTCGTTACCTAGGACTGGAAATATCATCGTGGTGGCTGTGTCACAAGCTGTAGATAACAGAAACAGTTCCGAGAAGTGTTTGTTTCTTGGACGTAGAACCGTAGAAATTGTATTCCAAGAAATGTTCGAAAACTGAATAATAATAATAACTAAGTACAAATTCTCATTTTAAATTTCTGGAACAGAAAGTTCCAGTTCGAATGCCTAATTATGTTGCAGCAAATAACATTTAAAGAACACTGGCAAATTTCATTTTAATAAAGTGTTGTTATAGCTAATTGGAATATCACAACGTTATTTAGGTCAATTGATTCCAGTCCCTGTGCCAGACCAGACCATTAACCTATCATTCAGCTTATTTGTCTTGGTGCTTGTATCTTATAATTAAAAGGCATTTTCTAGGAACGGCTGTTTTTTGTGTAGGCTGTGCACAATACTGGGCGAAGTTATCTCAGAGTTTGCCTTCTAGGTAGGATTGGGGATGATGCGGTTAATATACACCAAGTAGTACTTCACATGATTGGAACA
Source organism: Acanthaster planci (assembly GCF_054643075.1). Lineage (NCBI taxonomy): Eukaryota > Metazoa > Echinodermata > Asteroidea > Valvatida > Acanthasteridae > Acanthaster > Acanthaster planci. The sequence goes on from NC_141779.1 coordinate 18,926,616, forward strand.
ATCACCAAAGCAACAGAAAAAAAAAGATACCATTTACCTGTATTTTGCTAGGGACTGTGAAGCGAGCGAAAACCACTTTGCGCAAATCCTGGATACGACAGAGTCAGAGAAGGCTCTGAAATGGTTTCGTCACTTGTTATTGCTGAAGAGCCTAAGGGCCTTATCCTGGCATCGGCAGAGCGTCGTGCAAGAACACGCTTCAAAGCAAAGCTGGGTTTTCAAAGCAGGGCGCGCGTGTCTGATGTAGTCACAGGGTCTTACTCGAATCATATGGTCTCGATTCCCTGCCATACAGAGGCTTTTCAGCAACGTCACAAAATTCTAAATTGAAGTCTGCAAGTAGATGCAAACAGAGCTATATGAATATGTATTTTAAAAGATGAGATTTATGTTCCACTGGCTGACGCCGTGTGTCATACGTATGCACAAAAGCTTACCTGCCAGTTCACTCGATCCGACTATCCACCGCTACTTATAAGTGAGGCCTATGCAGCAAAATTGCCTGCAAGAACTGTGATGGTAATATATTATCATATGATACAATACCGTGGAACACTTATAAGTGGGGCTAGTCAGCATCAAGAAAATTTGAAAGCAGAAGGCTCGAACAAGCCTCACTTATAAGTTTGCCTACTGTATTGCATCGTGCGATAATATATTAGCATCACAGTTAGAGCATGGCTATTTTGCTGCAGAGGCCTCACTTATAAGGAGCGGTGGGTAGTCGGATCGAGTGGCCAGTTTTAATATCGGAGGAACCTATTAGGAGCGGTTTATGAAATCTACTTCAAAGACATTGACAAAAATTTAGGAAAGGTTTTGGTTAAAGGAGGGAAGGTTGGGTTCTTAAATACTATATGTCGTTTGGATGATACTTTATTGAAAAATGAACAAATAGCATTGAAAAAGAAGTATCTATAGTGAAAAACCTCTTTCTCCAAAAGAGTGAGTCCCTGATAAGACTGCATCAATATAGCTAATAGCCACTTTACAAAGAGCGAAAAATCACTCGAGAAGAGGAGTTATATACGGGACATTTCTTTTTTCGAGTTGTCACTTATATTGCTCCTTGAAAGAGTGGAAATTTCTCTCTTTGGAGTGGTTTTCGGTCCTTGTAGAGTGGTTTTTCACTCTTTGTTGAGTGGTTTTTATAAGGGACTCACTCTTTTGGAGAGTGTGCCTTTCTCTCTTTTGCATTTCAGAGAGTACCTTTTCAATTCAGCATTTTATTAAAACCGCTTTCAACATTTCAGATCTTACAAGTGGGAAACAGTTCAGTGTGTTTTCTGTTTATGTGGAATGATTGATATCTGCCTCACATTTTGGGCAGAAAATGCTCGAAAAAAATCGAGGTTTCGGAAATCCAGAGAGGATCCCGCGTCATCAGAATTCACTCAATCGCTCATTCACACGTGCCTTGGATCGGTACTCTGTACCGTCGCGGACTGCCCACTTAAATCCCTGTAAATTGAAAACGAGTCACCGATTAAGTCTGCCGTGGGAGGTAAGCTGTTTGCCTGGCGTGGAAATGTGTTGCTCCGTTGCTGTGATTTGACGATGGATAGCCGCCGCCCCTTGTTCTTTTCTCACAGTGGGCATGTGTTTAGTGTGCTTCACCAAAGTAGAGGCTCTCTCACACCAAACAAACGGTAGTGTTTTCAACAATCTGAATATAGGCGGTGTCGGATATGAACACCATGTTATATCAGTTTCTAAGTGCTATTTAATGTAAATCACTGGGCATATCCAAATAAATGCCACTGATAACTGTATTAAATCCTCAGCGATAATCCTAGAGGAATATGGCTATGATATGATATGAACACTGGCGGCATTTAGTGACTATTGACATCAGTTATGGGCAGTAGTGGGATCTAACGCAGCCACGGGTGGTATCTGACCACTCGGTAGTATTTTATCATGAACAATATATGGTATTCACTCTACAGTAGTATTCCGACTTAGTGTCCATGTAGGCACTATTTAATAGCCTATTTTGAGGTATGGCGGACACAACAAGAGGGCGCTATTTGGTTTGGGTAAAATCTTTTGTGTTTACTCCCAATTTACTCGCTTCAAAAAGCGCCCTCCTATTGCGTCCGCCATGCTTCAGAAACGCGAATCGGCATCCAGTCTAAGGATATTCACTGTGGACAATAATGGGATCTTAAAATACCCTTGAGTAGTATCCGACCACTTTGTAGCATTCACTATAACAGTACACGACAGTGATAGGTGGTAGGCGTATTCCGACAAGACCACTGGTAGTATCCTTAAAAGCACCATCTGTTTCCAATTCATTGTGAAGAGAATGGTATATTACATTCCCTTTATCTAGTCACTTGAAGTACATGTACATGCATTAAAAACAAACATCTTTGGTGTCTACTCCCCAGACATGACATGAACACTGGTGATGGCCAATCGCTAAAGTGCCTTCATAGGGCACCCGTGCTACTAAATACGTGTCCTCGCAATTGGGGTATCAAATCACCATTGGAATTCCATGATTAGTGCTTATGGTATTCAGTAATGAGCACCAGTGTCGCCCAATTACCTGATGTCGAACCTAGACACCAACGACACCCTCATTTAGCGTCAGTGATATCAAGAATGAATTAACATCGGGCTATCTAGTCGAATATATGAACTTACTAATTAGCCCAGCCTGTCATCTTCAATCTGTTTTTTTCACCAGGTGTTTTCTCCTTCTATCCTCTGCTTTACTTTTGAGTTACACTTCGATTTATAAAGACTGTTTTACTCTGCAATGCGACCTTTCAAATATTGCTTGATTTGACTAATTTGCCTGCTCGGTGAAGGTCGTGTGTCAGATTCAACTTTGTTTGAACTGATTAGTCTGACCATTCGAAGGTGTGCTTGAGACTAACGTGTATAACCCAGCGCACCACTTTTAGGCAGACCCTAACATAATTATCACGGCACAGCATCACGTGTCTTGTACGTGGGTTGACTACAATTCGTTTTGTGTATTTTCACATGAATTCAGTCAATATTGTGACACGCACCTAGACACGACGCCACGTGATTGAAGTTAGTGCACTTTACCCCGGCGTGGTTTGAGGGAATCATATAACCCCACGAAAAACAAATACCGGTATATTATAAAACTACATTAAAGTTAGTTTACTTTCTGCGAAGGAAATTAAAAGACAAACTCCTACTGTGTAATTTCTTGAACTGAGACAGCGTTTGCCTGAGGGCCTAGCTAATTCAAAACACAGCGTGGTCTATTGCAAGCGTGCGATAGGGCCTACTGCATGTACTGTGCGCAATGTACATGTATACTGTACATGTACATGTCAGCGTTCTGGCAATGACGTCATCCAGTCAGCCCGTGAGCGCGAACGGTCAAAAGAGGATTTTTCTTGGGCAGGGAAACATAGGATCTTTTTATTCACTTTGGGGTCACAATTAACGGGGTAAACATTAAATTTACTATGTTTTTAAAATGGTTATGTATTTATTGTTGTTTTGAAATACTTCACGTGAAGTAAATGTTTTCTATTTCTGTTACCCTTTGAAAATGTGCAGACCTTTGAGTGAATGACAACTCAATAAAGACCACTCTCTCGGTCTCTTAATTTTTAGTTGCAACGGTTAAAGATAACGTTAGGGGTTGTTGGCCGCTTGTTTACTCTCCCTACACACATAAGAGTATTGAAAGGTTTGTGTATAGCCAGATGTCAGTGAAGATCCCTGGTTGATAAAGGTTTTCCTATCAGTGTATACATTACCAAAAAAGTCATTAGTTTGTAAATATAGGCAGAATTGAAGCTGAAAACATTCGCATTGGTTTTAGTTTTTTACTCGCTACTGTTTATTTCATAATTACATAATGTAGTCACAAGGGAGGTATCGTTTCATTGCGTGTACTTTATTGCCTTAATATTTATGAAACAATTTCTTCAATTATTTAGTTTTGACCACTGATCCTTTGTTGGTTATGTTTCTAACCTTGGCTACTGAAAACCTGCGCCGGTTATTAAATTAATCATCAGTAGTCACAATGTTGAAGGACTGATATAAATTTAACTTTCCAAAGCTACAGTGAATAGGTGCGAAGCAAATGTGTCCAGACAATTGAAAAAGAAATGACAACGTATCATCATTAGCATACCGCGGAACCTTTATTAAAGCACGGGTGCTATACGACCGGCAGCGGTGACATTGCACAAACAATCGGGTGACGCCCCCCGCCACACCGCATCAATCCCTCAGCAGAACTGAGATTTATCATCGAGAAAACGATATAAAGACAGCACTAAATGCGCGGCAAATTTTATTACCATATGAATCAACAATATTATTACTTTAAAGGCATTTGTTCATACGAGTATATTGAATTTTATACATCCACAACATATGGCGCCATCCTAGGCGGAAAGTTTACCATCACAATTAGTAGACCAAAATGGCAGACTAAAAGTATTATGCAGTTGACTTTTTAAATGTAAGCCAAGAATATTACTCATAAGACGATCGGTGTTCTCGCTTGAGTGTTTGCAGACTATAGTTGTTAGACGACAACGTACCCCAACGTACGTTCTCTAACCTAATGTTCTGTATAGCCTGAGGACACCGTAACTGGTTTGTATGCCATTTTCGTTTTTGGGTAATGAACAGAACCGTTGCCTTTGGGCTTGTTGTCGGTAATAACGCGCGAGATGTTGGGAAGCTTTCCAGCCACCGGCTGGCGAACATCCATTTATCATCGGGCCCGTGTAGCGACGGAGACAAGAAAAAAAAATACACCACGCCATCCATGTAGATCTAATCACAGGTGCTAAATTCAGGTATAGCTCCGGGATATCATTTGTAATTGCGCATGCATGTTTAATGATGAACGATAACACCTTTGAAGCTTTGTGCTGAGTAAATACAGTTGGAAATATACATGTAACAAATGAAATACCGCAATTTATAACGAAACTTGTACTGTAGTTGCACCCCCCTTATTTTTTGTTCTGTTGCAAACCCCCCGTACCTAGACCATTTAGAGGACAAGGGAACCCTCGGGTGGTGAGATCATCAAATTCATTTCTTGGAACCACAAAGCATCCCTTTCAAGATTTATTTTTAGCCTATTCAATACGTAAGTGAATGAATTGTATTTGATATTTTTCTGTAACTTTAGAGAGGATGTGTAAGTTACAGTATTTTAAGTCAATGTTTTTCTTTTCAGGTACTCTTTAAAATTTTCATTCTCGTGCTGTAAGTGGTTGTTTAATCCTTCAGGTGACCTGTTTCACCATTTGCCAATTAAATTAGATGGTTGGTCGTGCAACATAGGTTTTATTACAGTTTATAAGGGACTCGGGATGAAAATATTCGAACTTGCAATTTTAGAACTAGCGAGTTCATCATATTACGGCAATAAATTTGTTACGTTAGGGTCCTGAAATTCATTTCAAACTGTGTGTACTATTGAATTTGTTAATCCCCCATATTTAGGCTCATGCAATGAAAAATGCAGCGTTTTGAAGAATTAGTTAAATTTGCTTGTAATGTGCTGGTGTGAAGAATTAGTATACATAATACGTTAAATAAAAATCTATGCTTTGAATTCTGAAAATGAAAGACGTTGATGATTTTCCCGTCCTTCATAAATAACAAGTTTGGCGAGCCGGATCGAGGGACATTGAAATATGGATTATTCGTGCAAGGAGTGGTCAGTTGTCAAGCAAGACAGACGGATGTTGGATACCATCACCACGTCCCTGTATGAGCAAATCCTTTCTTTTTAATTCTAAGCGAAGTGAATCTCGACGAGAGACCGTAGTCCAAGTGATCGTCATCACCATAATCATCACCCAGACCATCTTCCTTTCCTCCCCGGGATGATGAGGACCCAGAGTCTTCTCTTTCATCCGTCTCATCAGTGCACTTCCTTTGAGTAGTCTACGCACGCGCATTGCCCGCCTTCTGGACATGTCGTAGCCAGCCGGGCTTGAAACTGCAAAAAAAAATGATGTATCGTGTCGAGTAGCGTCAGTACAATTTAGATGAAGCTCGGTCGCTGGTCTCCGGTCTCCCGTCCCATTCCCGGGACCACTGCTCGCCCCTGCGCTTGATATATGCAGACAACCTGGAGGGGGCGCACCCGGCGCTGGAAACCCGGTCTCGATAAATCGAGGATTCAGCCTTTAATCGAAGTAGAGAGACCCGAAAGAGATAGGCGGTTTGCCGATTCAAGAGGATTCTAATTTTTGTTGTTTGCGAAGGGTGGCAGGGAGAGACGTGGATACTGCTGCTCGTGGTGTGCATCAGCCAACGGCAGAATATGTCGGGTAAGAGGGTGAATCTTAATGGACTTTGCCTGTGACAAGGTGTGGTATTTTTGTCATTCGTTTTTAATGGAGAAAAAATCTTTTAGGCTTAGAATTGTCTTTGATGAGCACAAACCGTAAAGCAAACACTGTCAATTTGACACGATACAGTTTGCAGAGCAAAACGGAGTTTTGAACTCAAATCCTTCAAGGTTTCATCTAAAAGCTCACACAAGAAGTTGGCTGGTGCCAGCGTGTGTTGGAATTAAATGATATGAACCCTTCCCACGGCGCTGCTGTCTTTTCTGAAATCACAACCAATATGCCAAAGGACTATCCCAGAACGACATTATGACAAATACGGACGATGACAACATGTTTCACCCGAGCCTCCTTCTAGCGGGTACATGAAAGGGAACATATTATTCAGTGGGCATCCTTCGCATTCTTTACTTCTGAGCACTATATACGTATTACCTTGAACACAAGGCGTAAAACTCGGTGAGAGGCGCCAAACGAAAGTTATCACATTGCCATGTCACTTTAAAAGCGCTGCACGAGCTTGAATCTCGGTAGTGATGTCCGACATTCCCATAATACATCACGATGCATTGAGAGCAAGGTATGACTAAGATTTTGAAGATTTTCACTTTCACTGGAAGAGGTAAATATTGTAGCTTTCCCCGCACAACCCTTATTTTGACAATACATGTACCGCTATGTTGATTTTATGCACTGTCTTCCCTTTAACGTTGACCACCCGCACATCTATTGTATATCAGGAAACATGAGTTGTTTCCTCAGGCGAGTGTTCGGCATGAACAGACGATCGAATATGGCGTTCATAGGCATTTTTATACGACAATTTCGTGTAATGGTGGTGCAGCTTTGTGTTACATCCTAAGTTATGAGCCAGTACTATGAACGGTTTGGCGCATGTAGCATAATCCTGTGCCATATCTCAGCCTCTGGCTCGTCCGTTTCGCAGGAAAACAAATGAGCAGTGGTAATATTTTAGTACAAGGTGTTTTTGCACCTGGTATCGTTTATTGCTATAAAGTCCTCATTCCTCATTACGTTGGTCTCGTTCTCGGTGTTACTCTGTCCTTCCTTTATTTTTCCTCTCACAGACGTGCCAACATGACACGTCATTAGCCGTCACTGTCAACTTAAGAAAAAGGAAACTTTATTGCTAAAATTTATGTTGATTGTATTTACATCAATGGACGAAGGTCACGTGTTTCTTCCTCTTTCAGTTGAGTACCATAGGTTTATTTGTTTCAGATTACATTCTTTTTGACATGTTTACGACGGGGCGCCGCTCCGTGAAGGAACAACACATGCAGTATTTGCCATCAGCCAAGAGTCTCTTTTGGCATGAGCGATCTGAACAACCTTCACAGACATCAGTGGGATTGTTACCACATGCAGTTAGTGCCGACAATACTTGGTCGCTCTGCGACAATATTACCGGCGTTAATTAGTACTACGCAGGACGTGAACACGTCGCCGTTTGTGTGATTTAATTGCAAAAGCCCGTCCGCTAGGCAGTTGCTTTTTCTGCTGGTAGAAGAATATGCAATAAGTATGCCGTATATGTTGAGCTCTACCCTCCGTGTGTTAAAGTGTACAGCAGCTGCATTTGTATAGACGTTAGTTTGGTACTCAAAACATTAATGAATTACAGTATAGAAAACTATTGCTGAACGAAGATACAAATTTGTAGAGACCAAAAGAAATGCACAGCCCTTCTTGGTGTGTGCATTCCGCGGTGAGGGGTTGTTCAGGCTTTTAACAAATGGGTTAGTACAAATTTCCTCAAATCTGATGGAAGTCTTGAAACAGATGTGCTGATCCCTTAAACAACCTGAACCCGTTCGATTGTTACCTTCAATTCATATCTCACCTAAAGGCTACATTCAGAGATTGAAATTACAGAAACTCGGCGGAAACAGACACTGTCGACATCGGCCATCTGTCCTTCGAAACTCCGCAGTCCGCACCACTTCGGTATACCTGACTTTATGTCATGCGATAGCATGCACAAAAAGGAAGGATCACAAACGATTATGCATGTTACTGAAAGACATATCGTATTTTCCTAGTCTTCACCAAGTTATGTGCATTTCGAAACGAATGGTAAATTGACACTCAGTATTTGCAATGGTTTCCACCGTTGGCTGTCGCTTATTAAAGCCGGTTTTTTCCTTCCTGCTGCTTTTATTCCGACAGCTGTGCCAATGTGAGCTGACGGATATGCTTACAATTCAACGGTTTGATTTACAGGCTGTGGGCTTGGAAGTCTGGATTCGGGAGGTGTCTTTATGTTAATGACGTATAATGAAACTGAATTACAAACAAGGCAGAAATAATACAGCGAATATGTGACAAAATTGTGTGTTTTTAATAAGTGTAAAACTTTGCACCGACGTTTATATTCATGATAAAAAATGTTTTTGTTGTGGAGCCCAACGAAAATCTCCTCTTTTGGGCTAAGGCAACCATTTCAACATCGTAATGTTCACCATGCAGAAAACTTTAATGAACTTAAATACAAGTTCTGTAATGAAATAACTCATTTTTACTTTTGGTTGGAATTGCCCGTGATGCATTACTTCATACAAAGGTATATGTATCCACAATATTATGAAGGAAAAGCCATAAACAAAGGGACACATGTAAATTTAATGCCATCGAAAGTATTTCTTCTTTATAGATTTCTTGAATGTTTGAATGGGTAGAAGTCATCCTCCATTTATAAGTGACAACCAAGCCACTTCATGGTCAATAGAGTTGCAATGGCTCGAAATCTTTTTATTTTGGTCATCAGTGCATGTGTTTGTTATAGTGTTTATGCCTTTAAGGATAATAAGTACATCTACATTTTCTTTAAAGCTGTAATGAATGTTTTTTACATACAAGTTTTCTTCAACTTTGTATCTTCTTCTTTAATTAATACATGGAAACGCTTTTACATTTTTCCTTGGTTAAGTACATTGAAAAGTGCATGTTTTTTAACAATTAAAATTATCCACACCTAGATGGACAACAGAGGTCGCTGCTGCTGCTGTAAAGTAATAGTTCAGTACATTGGCTTTTCTGTTCAAAATGCGAAACCAGAATTTACTTACTGAAAACATGTCTAAGTATGGGGTTGATGCTTGCTTATTACAATGCACATACACAACGATGAATCAGCAAAGAAGAGACAGCTGAGTCCAGTAAAATCTATAAAAATGCAAGACATTTTGTGTACAAACCAATGTAACATTTAGGCTTCTTCCTGGGATGACAACACCGTTTTTGTACACGACATGAATATGGAAATATCATTACCAATAAAACCAAAAAAGTCAGTAAAATACCCTTCAAAATAGTTAAACAAAAGTTGAAAATAAGGTTAGCTGAGACACAATGGTGCATTTTGCAGGTTTGTATTAAAACAAATTAATGGCAGTTACCCTTGGGGGTATTACAGCTCACATTTCCAACGGTTATTGAACTATTACCAAGTACCAGCTGCAATGGGCCAATGTTTCTGAAACTATATTGAGAACTCCTAGATTTTTGTCAATGGCTGCATGTCCCTAAAAATGGTGACTTTGCAATGGATTGAATCGAAATTTTATGCAAACATCGGTATATACTTATGTAAGGAGTGTGATAATTTCGTGAAAAGATGGTCACAACTTGGTACGGTAGAAGTGCGTAATGAAGGCCCAATTAGTAAAATGGCTGACACGTCCCCAATGTTTCAACCCTTTTTTTTCTTGTTTTAAACAATGGTACAAAGTTTCATGTTTTTATCAAAAAAATGCGTAATTCTGCCATGCACCGTGAGCAAAGCCACCCCCACATCGGTTAAAAAGAGCCATGTTGGTGGGGTGTTCATTTTTGTTGAGCGAGCGAAATACATCTATATAATGACTGACAAGAGCAGGAACTTTTTAACGAATTTACTTTAAAGATCCTTTTCTCCTTTTAGAGAATACTTTGCGCGTGCGCACAAATCGGTGCTTATCACGCACGGAACAATGGATGGCCATGTTTCTGTTTGCTGCCACCAAGCGGCGTCCTTCCACTATAATTGATGGCCTTTTGCGGCTTCCGTCAACAGATCTTGTAGCATCAAGATGAAAATATTTGAAGCAAACACATTCACGGGTATTTGTGTTCGCTTTCTTCAATATTTGGCTTCGAAAGTGTATTTTAATGAGAGCTTTGTTGCTGTAGAAGATTGAGTCGGTTTGATATTAGCAAACATTGTTTTTTACCCAGTTTTTGGCCAGATAATTTCCATGGACAGATCTCCGCCATTATGTCTGATGGGTCGGTTATCAACTAACATCAAATTCCGTCACAACTAGAAAACTAAAAGTTCTATTCCAAGATAAATAAAAGTTAAATTACAGTCACAAGAAATGTCTGACTCAGGATCTGGAGGTAATGTTGGCGTTTATTAAGGATTTAGGCGTTCGTTGTATAAACACATAATGAATATTTCAGATTTGTGCTGTGCTCAGACTAATTTTACTCATTAATTTATTAATTCATTATTATATATGATTTCAATACAAATAAAACACCACGTAGACTCTAAGGCATGGAAAGGGCTTCAAATTATAGTAGTCCCACTGAGCATGTTTTCCGAGGCATCATAATAAAGGTCACGTCAGTACGAGACCTGAAGCTGCCAAGAAGAAAGAACTCCATCGTCTGTGAAGATCCACTGGCATGGTTAGGCCTTCAAGTGTCCAACAAATTCACGCACTCAAGTTGAGCGAACATTAATCAGCCCAGGCACGTTGCATTGATGGACAATCCGTGACGGATGTGCGCTGCGCCTTGTTGCTTTCGCTTGACGCGTGCACTTTGGGGGGAAAAATCGTCTACTGAATGCGTTTTCTCCATCCTCGGCGCTGCTTGCCCAGTAAACATCTTGAAATATAATTTGATGAAAGCCAAGCATTAGTGGCCCTTATTTCTTGCACACCATCAATTCTGTTGCCTTGGTTTCGGTCCAAAGTCAGGTCTCTTGTACATTTTCCCTCATTAATAGACGCAGCGTTCAATCGGCCTAGTCCATGCTGTTAGGTTAAACGCTGAGTGATTGGGTTTGAATGTGGCGCATCCCGACATTCCTTCTTGCCGATTGCGATTTTAAAGAGCGGTCGACTTTTGGAGCAGCTTTCTAATCAATCAAGTCCGAAATGGGCATTCCGTGCTCCACATGCAAATCGCCTTGACAGCTTGAATTATCTGGTGCATTGCAATAAGTGTGTATTTAACATATACACCGTGGATGACATCGTCTTTGAGGTTTTGGATTAATACACCAACGGAATCATGTCACGTTATGACTTGACATTTAGCCAGTAGTGAGGCAGAGGAAACATTTCTGAAGGCTTGGCGCGTTAGCCGTGACGAAGACAGTTACATAAGTCTAGAATGGTACGCCTCTCAATGGTTGAGAAAAATTCATTTCTCTAGTTAATTTTGAACGGAAGGATTTAGCCTTTCAAATAGTTTTTACTCAAACGTTTATTGTAAAGAACAAATTATCTGTGGTTCTTTTACAATTGTGTAGTTGATAACTTAAGAAGTGCATTTTCAAGGTTAGTTACCACATTTCTCAACTTGTTTTTTTATTGAGTGTTGGCACCGCCATGCAATTTTATGGGGAAGTCATGCAATGGAAACCTCCTGGGATTTAGACCAAACATGATTTGGAACTTCCTCAGGCCTTCACCAAGCACTTATTCACCGAAAAGGATACTGCTCTTTTCAAAAGGTGATCTGAGAGGGGAATGAAGGCTGGCTGCCGATTAATTGCACATGTTATCGAGGCGCAGTGCAATTACCCTAAGCCAGCAAGGACAGTCAACAAGCTTACTGGCGCCGTCATGGTGCCATCAAACATCACTGATGAGTACTGCCCTACCTTCACCTCAAACATGGCATATTGCTACGTCACCTAATCAGATCCCTTTGGGTCAGTTTTACATTCTTAAGTCCCCACTAAGTGTACGAAAGACGAGGTTATGGGAAAGACCTCCTTCGATGACGGACGTCCATATCGATAAGGGAAGCAGGAATGGTGTCTTGGCGGTGTTTAATATGCGAGACATAATAAAGTCCTCGTTTGTACCATAATATCCAGTTAATGGGAAGTTAATGATGATGAGAAAGGGAAATAGGAAATAGCGTTGACAAAGGTCAGGAAATGGTCGAAGGAAATGAAGTCTAGCGGATCTTGTGTGAAGACAAAACTTGGCTCGTTCGAAAACAGGCAGATACAACGGACTTCACTAAATAGCGCGTGTGTATTCGCTCTGATCAGTGCGCAAGATCACTCGTTACCGTAAGCTTTCCCTTGTACAGCTTATATAATACACACCCATCGACTTAGACACCCGTTGTACGTTCTGGAGCCATCTAACGCCTTGTTGAGTCTTCAGTAAGAATGCAGCGCAAGCCCATACCATCGGACAAAGAAACATCTTTCGAGGAAATCTGATGGTGGTGTGGGCTATATGGTCGGAAGTTAAAACCAAAACTACAACATCATTTCTTATGTTGAACAAGTGAGTCGGTGTTTTCGTTTCAAAAATGTGAAACTCTTCGATGGTTTTAAAGCCATGTTGTATTCGATGCCTTAACTCTATCATTCAGTCAGCATTGAAAAGTATTTGTAATATTGTGGTATTGATTCATTGGGACTGTGATCTCATTATGTCAGTGTGGATTTTATGTTGTTAAACAGCTGATGTCAACTGTTATTGCCATTGTACTAGTTCAGCAATTTTCAACCTCCCTGTGCACAACACAATAATGGAAAGCTCAAAAATTGAAAAATTACGCAGGCCGGACTAAACGTACTTGGAGGCTTGGTTGGGCACAATTGCGTTTGTGAAATGAGCAGCGTTTTTGAATATTTCAAATTGTGTTTTTTAGTTTATGAAAAAATAAATAATTATGGAAATGATACTTTTTTCCATTGATATTGCTCAGTATACATGCAGACACATGTGACTCTGTGAACTCAGATGACATAACTACCACTGTCATCGAATTGAACTGACTCTTTACACATGTGCCCCTATCGGACGTTATATGCATGCCAAGTGTCGCAAAAAAATTGTGAAATTGGCTTAGATCTTGTGGGCTGGACGTAATAAGGGCGTGTCTGAATCACTTGGCTGCGGGTTGAAATTACACACGAGTCTATAGTAGGGGCCGCGGCCAGTTGCCATAGAGTTGGGTGTAGTCAAGTGATTCGGTTACGACTTAAGCCTTTTAAGAGTTAAATTTGAATAAGATCTGGTACACTGAGTTCTTTAAATTCACGTGAACATAACAATTAAAATTCTCCATACTAAAGACACTGCTGCTGCACCTCGTGATTCGGGACAAGCTTTTCATCAGTTACAAAAAAGACGCCTTGCACCAACACACTGCTGTCAACGAATACGGACAAAAGTCCATTCCAGAGATGGTGGTCGCAATGCAAAAGCTTGCCCCGAATCACGAGGTATGGCAACAGTGTCTTTAGTCTTGGGGATTCAAATTATGTTCATGTGCAATCAGGCAACTCAGTGTATCAAATTTTATTCAAATTAAACCCGCAAAAGGCTTATCTGCCCCCGGCTGTGAGAAGTTAAAACTATAAACGCGGCCCGTAGATTGCATATTTTGTTTCGTCAATGAAAGGTTCCCCAGAAGATTAATTTCATGTGTTTTCTGTACAACAGCCAGGACTATTGATTTTTTTCTCTATTTTTCATTTCTCATTTTCTCATTTCCTGCGTGAACAGACTGAGTGTTGACGCTACCTTTTCCCGACAAATTATGACTGTTTTGCTCAACTCCGCTTCTCTGAAGCCAACAAGTCTTTCTAACTGAAATGTCTTTGTTGGGGAGGGGAGTGCAGAGACCCTTTGGGAAAAGACCTATATACCAATGACGTCATGATCTGTTTACACTTTCTGGAGGAAGCCGGGAGGGGACAACGACAGATCCCAAGCTCAATGGGAGAGTAACATGACATCATAAGTACACAGGCGTATCACAGAAGATGGTGAAGATAATGCTGATGTTGCTAAGCCCGTGATCGAAATTAATGAACTGGCTGCAGGCGGGAGTAACAGGGGTCTATGGATCGTGGCTGTTGCCGCTGGTTAGCCGGTGGCTGCTAAAAATCCACATGTTACTTTCAAGTGCAGTCTGGTGCATGGTTTCAGAAGAACAGATTTCATGCAGCCACAAGATCAGCCAGGTGGAAAGTGTAAGGTGGTGAAGTCCACTAAATTTGATGAAAGTCTCATGGTGGCTTGTTTTGTCTTATTTGTGGATTTATTATATAGCTTATTTTCTCTTGGAAAGAATTTTGCTCCTAAGATTGTAAACGGTGTAATTTTTTCAAATTTAATTGAGAATTTTCTAAGTCTTAAGGGAAGGATCCAAGAACCTGTCTAGTACCTCTAATGGGAAAGCACAATATGAATCCACCTTGGTGCGGTAACCACGAAAAAGTCGAATGCTTTACGGTTTCAAACAGACATGATTTTACAGTATATGCCTTGGAGCTAGTAAACTGTCACTTCTTTCGTCTTTTAACCCCAACCCCCTAGGGTGTATGAAAAATCGTATTGAAATTGGAGGATTTGGGACTGTTAGGGATAAAGAGATTTTTCCCTCAAGAAATTGCAAGGTGGATTTAAAGGTATTCAATCTAGAGCAGCGAATCCCATTAATTAAAGCTTCACACTGATTAGCACACCTACACTGAACGTTACTGCAGAAAATCCAGCGCTTCACTTGTACATACCAGTATATTTCAATGTAGTTATGCCGTATTGAATAGGCCTTCATTTATAGGGATTCTGCCGTCCCGCCACTTTTATTGTAGGCCAACTCCTTCACGCTGAACGGAATAACGCTTGTGCCAGACACTGACCCTCATTTTCACAAAGTATTAAAACTATTCTGTGATTTAAAAATAGATTCCTTGGCGAATAACCTTAGATCCCCAGCTTTATTGAAATGCCTCCAAAACCAAGCAAACGGGAACATGATCTGGGTAACTTGAGAGCGCACATGGATGCATTACTATTGGCCCTCTATAGGAGAACGGGACTCGCATGTCTGTCGTGTACCGTAAGCCACGAGATATAAATTCCTCCAACTCCGTTAAATTACGACCGTGTTTGGCACGTGCTTGATGTGTGCCTGCCAAGAGCTAGTGATTAATGTTTTGAAGGGATTAATTCAATCCAAAAGGAGCCGGTGTCTAGACCATCTGCCCCCCTTCGAATCTGGCATAAACTTCATGTGGTTATAGACATTTCCGTGCTTTTGAAAATGTCAGTTTCACTCTACTGGAGAAAGTGGGGTGTTTTTTTGGTGGTGTTTGTTTTCCTTGCAAAAAAGGCGTGCTGATGAAAATATGTATGGGCTTATTTAAATGCTTAGCGAGTAGAAAACAATGTCAATATTCTAGGTCGTGGAACGACCACAAAGACTTTTGCATTGTTTCCTCTTTTGGGGCGTTGCCCCCATTTCATGGGAATGCACGAGACACACACACACTCTATGGATTGTGGATGAATTGATGATAACATGGAACTTAGGACCAGTCCATGCTCTTAAAAAGAAATAGTTCCACATGACTGTGTCGGTAGTTAACCCAGACTCTCCTGCACCAAAGCAGGCATGTTCTAGCATTCTAGCACGCTTGAGTTAGTCTGCGCTCGATCGCATGTGAACACTGTGTTCAAGTGTTGAGTAAGGGGTGAAATTAACTGTATTTTGACTGGCTTATGGGGTGCCATAAAGATGACGTGAAGCAAAGTCGTATTGGAGTGGATTTGTTTACATATATTTAATTTCCATCATTTTTAAAAACTAAGAACATTATGATATTAGAAACCAACCAGTGGAACGCTGTTTAGTGGTACGTAAGCCCTATCCCTACTCATATACCTTATCCAGTCACAACCCTAAACGTACCATTCAAACGCAACCAAAAACGATCTTAAGAAATTAATGTACCAATTGTACGACGACGTTACTGAAGTATCAAGACATCAAAATAATACTGAGAAATACTGAGAACGAAATAGCGACATTCCCATAAGCGACAACAAAAGTTTACGCTCCGAAAATATACTTTGTGTACCAAAAATACCCTTGTGGTCTTCTCACTCAGTGTAGCAGAAAAAGTGATTTTTTTTTACTGTCACTGTTTAAACAGTAGGACATATTAATGAGCCGGACTTCAGAACTGCATACTTTGTACTGCAGTCCTAGTATGTATTTGGTAAATGCTACATAAACACCCATCACCATGCCCAAGGTTCTCACCCCCGTCCTCCATCGCCAATGTGTCGCTGGAGAAGTGCTAGGCAAATATTATCGATAAAAATGTGGAGGACGGTTGGAATAATTGGGGAAGCGAGGGAGAAGAGCAGGACCAGAGACAAAATTAATCAAGGAATTATTTTTGCCAGATATGAGAGATTGGTTCTGGGCAGCAGTGGTACGGGTCCTGTCAGGGAATCAATAAGAACACTAACTGTAGCGGTGCATCAGTGGCGATATACTGTTCTCACACATCTTAATCCGTAAATGATTGAGTGCGGCGTAACACCACATCAGATATAAGCGCTGGTCAAGGCTATATAAAATACCCTTTGAGGTAGTTTATTATGGTCAAGCACCTAAGATATTTTGAAATTGATGTATTCAGCTAGTTGAACTTACGAATCTTGCAATTGTTGGGTTATTTGATAATGTGTTTTTGTTTGGGCTTGATGGAGTGTACGATAATCGTTCCAAAGAGAGAAAGATACATATATTGGCTTTTGTGAAGTTGAATATGTCCCAGTCTTTTGTTTTCATTCAAATTCAGAAACGAAATTTCGTTGAAGATATCAACTGGCATTGCCTCTTTTCCATGCTTAAACGTATCAAACGTTTGCAAATCAGAATGAAAGGTTCATTCAGTGCTATTTTATCCAGTTTGTTGTGATATCTTGTTTTTGTTATACAGAGTGACAATTTATTTTGGTCTCTTAGAAAATTGCATTAATTCTCTAGTATTGAGTATACATCTAGTTTAAGAGCACGAGGTTGAAGTAGGCGTGCACTCACTGGTATGGCACCATTTATATTCAGCGCAGAGTACTAGCTCAGTGTTGAGAGGGCTGACACATAGATTAAATACTCTGACAGCAAACTTGACCAGTAGAGCTTTGTCGATGGAACTGGAGTGATTAATGAACTATTCAGATGTCTTAGATTGAGTTATGAATAACATGCTGGAATGCGTGCCGCATTCAAGTTGTAAGTCTGTGCCTCGAACAATGAGTTCGAGATAATTTCCCCGAGGAACAGCAACGAGGCCATGCAGTTTCATGCCCTTTCACTCTTATTGGTCTAGGGGCTTCAAATCGATCGACGGTGGCATTTCCAACCTCTTTGTTTTTTGTTTTGTTTTGTTTTTTTTTGGTTTTTTTGGTGTTTTTTTTTTTTTGCTTTTCTTTTGGTTGACAGCATTTTAATAATGGGGCTGACGTATAATGGAGACCCTTTTTTCTGGTTGGCGCTTACTTTGTTCTAGGATCAGGCCACTTTAGGGCCATCAGGGGACCTGACCGCTCCCGGATTTCAATTTTCTCAATTTGTTGTCTGGACTCAAATTTCATTTCTGGTTGCTCTGCGTCGGTGACCACTATACAGAGAGTAGAATCCATCATTTTAATATCTGCCGAACCGTTTCACGTTTCACCCTCAAAATCATGCTGTTGGGGTGACTTTTTTGAGACTTTCGTGGATTCGTTGAAAACGATTATAACAGTGAATTACATGCATTTACACCAGTATGAACAAATTTGTTCATACATGCTTCACGCAAGCATGCGCCGGTCATCGTCATTTGCAGTGCGATGATGTATACCAACGCGGGTGGGCTTCTCTCAACAGAGTGACACCGAAGATGCCAACGTGTCAGTAAATGAAAATGGCTAGAGCCGGGACAGGCACCACACTTCGCGAAGGAGGAAGCGTGAAAAAGGGGAGCGAGTAATTTGTCCCAACCAAGCCTGGAGAAAATCCTTGTAGCATAAATTTGCCGAGAGGGCGCCACAGTCTGCGAGCCAGAGGCGCCAGGATCATGACATCACCAACGTAGTTGGATCTTCCTTTTTGATACAGAAAATAAAGAAGGAAGGATGCGTGATTTAACAACTCTTGCTATCGTAGACGTCTGACAGTTGCATTTTTTCTTATGTGCGTTTCCAACCGCTGACTTTGGCTATTAAATTCCATATCCTCCTATAAATCCGATGGAAATATGTCTATGTGCTGTATGAAATCTATCAATTATTATTATTATTAAGACGGTTGAAAAGCAGTATGACTGACTTATATGTCGTCAACCCGAATTTTTCTTTTCTAAATAAACAGAACACAGCGAAATTGCATTTATTGAACTTTTTGGATATCAGAACTCTCTTCCTGTATGGTTTCATTTTGTATTACATATTAGTAGAGGGGGTGCAGCATATTGGAGCCATGTTCTCTGTATGACCTTTTGCCTTTTACAATTGCCAGCACCGATTTCAACCGCATATTGCTGCAATCGATGGTTGTGGACTGTAGTTTTTCTCCATTTTTTAACCTATACTCGTTGGACCTTGGGGACCAAGGCCGGCAATGTCTCTGTGGAAATCGCCAACTATCAAGTGAAGTAAACTCAAATGGCGACGTCTGTTGCCGCGAGGGGTGTGTATCAAGCACTGGACTCTTGATCGTCATTGATTTAGTGCAAACAGTCTTTTGGAGTGCTCTCATTAGTTTGGGAAGTAATGTCGCTGGCGAACACTGTACCTCTGCATCTCTCAACTTAATTTTGCCTTTGTGCAGGCGAT
Source organism: Acanthaster planci (assembly GCF_054643075.1). NCBI lineage: Eukaryota > Metazoa > Echinodermata > Asteroidea > Valvatida > Acanthasteridae > Acanthaster > Acanthaster planci. The sequence goes on from NC_141779.1 coordinate 18,945,835, forward strand.
TGGAAAAAAGGAACATTCCTCACCCTATATCATACAATCTTCCCTTTTTTAAGAGTGAGTATGTGTGTCAATGCTTTATTTGAATAAATCACAACTCTGTTGAAATCAATAACAGTAGCTGCGAACATGTATAGCCGTTTGACAGAGATCTCGTATTTTTGTCTTAAGATTGGAGCAGTTCTTCGTGTTTCCTTTGCGGCTGCAAAGGTGGTATTCGTGGCAGGTATATTTTGACAGAGTTCATTTTGAAAAATATGCCGGTGTGAAAAATCGCTGCCAAGGAGAACAATCTCGAAATTCCAGGTACATTCATCACACTCGGTGTGATATTTTAACAGAGGCTGGAATGTTTTCTTAGGTGCGTATTCCGGACGACATTGGAGAGTAATGCACGGGGTGAAATATATTTTGAAAGACAAGGTGACCGGGTATTCTCTATAGGAGCTCCTGTTTCATAGTGCAGACCATACAGACCACACACGTCTAGTTGGCAGTTGATAACGAGTACTCGCATTTTTCACTTTTCTGTGTCAGTAAAACTCCCTAATGTCGGCCATAGTAGATTATAACTATTGTCATCGGCTTTATATTTGGCACGATTAGTTTATTTCCAGTTTCGCTGCATTAATGTACACACAGTCTGGCCAATTTGGTACATTTGCTGTGCCGTGTAATGAAGTCACTAATCACATTACAAAATGCTTAAAACCTATCACACGCGGAGTCGATCGTCCGTGATTCTAGGTAACTTTATGCGTCCTTTATTTTGAGTGCATGTTGGAGCGATTTGATTGGTGTGTTTGGCCTGGATTTGGTGGTTATCAGCTTTTGTTTCTATGTTAAGCGAGATCGGTCGGTCTGTGCGAATGTCTGATCTTTGCGCGATTGGTCGATCTAATTACACGATTGATCCGCCATCAGCCAGTTGCCTTTTCTTTCAAATCCACGGTTGTGGAATATTGTTTTTAAACAGGAGGTTAAGTTGGAGATTTCAGACAGGATCGACCAACTTCGCGCAGAGCGATAGGGCGTTCGTGGAGATCGGCTGATCGTGCCCATAATAAAAATTTGTTGTGCCGTGACGGTTGCCCAGTTATCCCAGCCTGTGGTTGGCAAAGACTCGGGCTGTGGCTATGTCGTGCAGTTTGATAACTGTTGCTTCCCAAGAGACACATGTCCTTTGTCCAGGATTGTTTCATGACCATTTGTAATCATTAACATATTTAGGTCACCCAAAAGTTGCTCAAATTTGCCACTTAAACAAGCTGAACGATGACATGATGGCTTAGAAGAGGCAATAAAACATTTTAAGGGCTTTATAACTCGAGGGGACTGCAGTAATTTGGCCTCAAGAACCAATCGAACGTGACGATTATTCACAGGAATATCCCATGCGTAACAAAGGGCATAAAGAGCCGTTACAAAACCCTTGGAAGTCAGATCGTTAGAACGGTTTGAAATGACCAAAAATAGTGCATCATGTGGACAATTTATAGTCAGTGTAAACTTATTCTACAGACCCAGGCGCACATGACCAAACTAACCTAATCCACAAAATAAGAATAAACCAAGAATCAAACCTCGCACCAAAATAAGAATAAAACTGGGGGAGAAACAAAACTTAAAATAAACCAAACAAACAAACAAAGGAAACAAAAATAAGACAAAAACCTCATTATGGAAAGTATTTTTCAAACACTTTTGGGGGAATGCATAAAGACTTACTTTGTTTCCCATTTGCCAGAATAGTCCAAATTGGAAGTCAACTTTTCGGTGAGGGCTGAGGCGAGAGTGCTTTCGGAAGGTAGCCCCAGCCGATGGACCCTTTTTGTGAAATTAAAGAATCAGCTGTGGTAGAGGTGAAGCTGCACGCATTTTGGAGTCAGATGAAATCGCATCCATCCGTCCCGAGTTGCTGGTTGTAATTATAGTGGTTGCCAAGATACCGTGCTTATAGGCGCTGATGGAAGCTATTTTGAGATGAGGGGACGATTCTTAACGAGCGTTTCAAAGACTCCCAGCCTGCCTGTAAGGGCAAATGCTTTACATACTTATTCATACGCATAGTTTATATTTTTCGAACTGAAAGATCCCTGGCTCTCCTGATTATGGTACACTGTTTTTCAGGCTTTGCATCCGCATCCCACGGAAGTTATTGCAGGCAGTCGAGAACAATAAAAACCAGTAAACCAATATAAAAAAGCACGCATTTGCAGTTTGTGAAATATATCACCAATTTTTGGGGGGTCTCACTATTATTTTTTGTGTAGGTTATGATATTGGTTGAAATCTCTTGCAGTGATATGCATTTGATAGATGATCGTGTACGTTAGCGTGGGAGAGTGCTTGAAAATTTAATGATTTTTGTTAAAGACTTGACGTGAAATTATCGTTCAACGGTTGTTACTTGAACTGTATCGGTGATTTACACAATGTTTCTTTTTCTTATATGACATTACAGACGTACATCTTTCAGAAGGAACCATGCCGTTTAAAGTGGTGGGAGGCCTTTCACTGATAAATCACATACTTCATTTGAGCCCTTTTTTGAAGATTTATATTTGGTCTGCAATCTAGCAAATAATGACGTCAGCGGTGTGCAAAGTCTGGCTTATATCAATACTGTGTGTTCAATGTTTATGTTAACATTAAGACACTGTTGTTTTTCAATTAAAATTACTGGATTTTTTGGTAGGATTTGACAGATTTATTGGACACTGAGTAATAATGTTCATCGAGTCGATGGTGGCTTAAAACAAAGCCAAAAATATTAATTAGGCCTCAACAAGAGTAGTCAACGCGGCCTCCAGTATGCCTTTAAATTAACACACAGATATCGTGCACACGAACTGTACCCTCAAAATCACCCTGTCGAGAAAATGCCAAGGGAAATGAAAATAGTCGCACAAATGCGGGCCATATTCAGTGCAATTTCCCCCTTGGCATTGTGGGTAGAGCTGCAGACGATACCGGTTTTTTCCTCTCCAGTGTGGCTCGTTTCGGCGGGATTACATGTTGACATCGTGTTCTGCCGCTGAAACTGTCGGCAATGCGTGGACGCACGTTGCGGTTTGTACACGTACACTGTACATGTATTGTGTGGTACGCGGGACGTCGACGGGGTCTGCTCGGAATTGCGTACTGCTGACAAGAGCTGATTGTCGAGGTACAACAGCACCCTATCACGCCGGCAGATACTAAGAACTGGGAACTGTTGACAACGGAGAACCCGTGGAAATTTTAGGAGATCTGTCCACAGAGCCTTGCAGGGAGTAGGCGGGATGTACCCACGTCAGCTACAGCGGATGATCAAACAGGGGCGCTTGCCCGGAAGAGCTCCCCAGGGCAGACGGGGGTCTTCGTCTTCCAGCTCACGGTCCGCATCTAGCTGTCGGTCCTCATCGAAGATTCCAAGTGAGAAATTCCCAGCAGTTTTTCATCACCTTCTTGTACTATGGCAATCAGTTTGGCATGTAACCAATTTGGGAAGTAAGCACCTCAAAGCACGGCGTCGATACGGCTGGCGTTTATTTGGGTTCACACCTAGCCAGTTTCAGTGTTGCTTTTGCATATTGCGTACATAAGCCAGTCAAATCTGGAATGAGAGTGTAGGGACGCTGCCTGGATTATGAACATTAGCATTTGAATGTTTCACTGTGGTTTATACACAGCATTCATTTCCGGAATTTTATCGTTATTCGTTTATGTCAAAACTGTAATAAATTTAGGTAGAGCTCTTTGGGAAAAACTGTGGAATGGTTAAAATAGTGTCGGTATACAAAACAATTAGAAATGTTTATACTGTGTACATCTGATTAAATATTTTGCCGTCTGAAATAAATAATGGATTACTGTAGCCACGCATATAATTTTGAACACCTGTTGGCGTGGATGTTGGGTTGATATCGGCATTGTTGGTGATTATTTTAGCATTAGGTTTAATGCTCCCGATATAAATCTTGGCGTAGTGCAGCTCAATAGCAGGATCGGAATTTTAATTCCTCCAGAGGAGAATGTGAATTATTGGGCATCTCCACTTGTTAAAATCATCTGCTGACGATGTGTGGTAACAGCCGTGCCCCGAGCGATTTGTCAACTGTTTCATACGGCCGCGGATCGTCTCAGTCGTCCAGAAGAATTTGTAGCCCGTCGTCGAGGGGCCGGGAGAAAGGGCGGCTGATCCTGTGGTAGATTCGTGCATGGCTGCGTTCCAGAGTCCCCCTTAAAATGTGGAAAGCTCTTACTTAGTATAAGTGTTGTTTGTCCCTGCACTCCATTTAGCTTGAGGTTTTCATTGTTTTTATTCACTTCTGGCCGGTTGGGCACTCGCGGAAAAAGTGAAGCTTTGATTGTGCCAAATCACCGCCACCAAAGCTCAGGTTGAAAACCGTCAGACCCTGCTGACCTTTGAACTCAAACTTATACCATTTAATGTTACCAGGGGATCTGCTTCAGCTATGTGTGATGGATTCCACTTGTAGGAATAGAAATCCCCTCCAATCCAGGCAGTATAAGTTTATTAATGCATAAAGAAGTTTTCCACCCTGGTGTCAGAAGCTGCATTGTGTACTATTTTTCTAAACCATTACTTAAGCTTACGAAATACAGGGCACCTTCAGTCGATCGGAACATCGTAAAAGATTCAGACGTAGTTTCTGAGGCCATACACATTATTTTTAAACAGCTTCTTGTTGAAATGGAAATCCTGGAATGCTCTTTCCGTTCTGTGAACATAAATCTGTTATGAACATATAATTTTGTACAAAATGAAACAATTATTCATTCTGTGTATGATACAGATAATTAATTTCAAGAAAGGAAGGAAAAAACAGCTAAATTTCGGCATTTTAAGGCAATTGACGTGATTAAATCGGGCTTTTGTGTACGTTGTACAGCCTGATATAAATTGTCTCAGTGAGACAGAGATGGTGGAAAACATTTTAAACCGTTTCAAGGACCTGTTTTTTGCATGGCTAACATAGCATCTATATTTGCACGTGTTTGTTCCATTCGGTGCCAATGGAGTGCCCGTGGAATATACATGAAATATTCGTTCAGTTTCGATCAAAATGGAACTTCATTGCAGTCGAAAATTCTCCAGGGGGTTTATTGGCTGTCAGTTGTAATCCGTATGTCTGAGGTTTTTCAAGACTCCCTAAAGGGGGTCATTTTTCTGATTTTTTTTAACATATCTTCGAGAGAGAAACTACCCAGAAAACTTGCCATAATCATTTTATGAGTTTATATGAGGGTCCGATATTCTGTAACAATCTTCCACGTGAATTCGGGAAGCCTGCACCGTTGTCTCCTTTCCCCCGAAAGCTTTTTTTCACTTTCTGCCGTCATCTCAACTTCAACATCACTTCAGTTAAATGAAGCAGAAAGAGATAATTACCGTTTCCATTCTGCTCGCGAATTAGTTAATAATTAATTGATTGACCGTGTCAGTTGCAGCACGACACACCATGTGCGTTCGTCGGTAGTAACAGGTCGTGCAGGACTGTACGTGGGGGAAAATGCAAGAGTGAGACTGCCTAATATATAAAACACATCTTCCTTTCTGTTCTTTTAAATGTCACGAGATCCCAGTCTAATTTTAATTTGTCCATGAAGTATATATCAATATTGAATCCAACAAAACTATGCCCTCCATTTTAAATTTCACTGAAATTCCGGTTACTGGTCACGGCTGATATGGCATCGCTCATTTCAAATATCATATTAGATTTCAGGTATCTAATAAACAGAAAGAATATGGTCAAGGAACCTAGACGCAAGGACGGGACTTTGAGACACACACCGAACACAGCGTACTTTCCTCCTGTTCTCCGCCACCAATGTACTAAATTCCAACTATTTCCTTATGTGCTTTTTCATGCAGTTGCTAATCCGTCTTCCTCGTCTTTTGCGGAAGATGATGCGGGAAATGCAGCTTCAAAGAACGGCGACATCTCTCGTAAGTAGTCAGAACATGCCATCCACCCATGGCAGACACATGATCTACTTGAAAATAAAACTCGGACAGCTTTAAAACGATATCAAAAGGCAATTAAGGATAATTAGATATTTGGAAAGCATGTTTGTAGTAGCTGACACATTTTATTGAAACATTCCTAGCTACACTGGCATGCCATATTGATATACCGTCCGTGGTTTCAACATTAGGAGACACTGTCGTTTGCAAAGAAGTCGAGGAATAGATTGATGTAGCAATTTCGTATTAGTGAGATGTAATTTGGGAAAGCTCTTTTTTTACCTATTGCATGCATTGCGAGGCAACCGTCAGGCAACACACGGGACTGTGAATTCCACGGAGATGTCATCTAGACGGTGAATGCCGCTAATATGTAACTGCCCGTTTTCGTGATTCAGTTTCAGCTGGGAAACCCTCCCTGATAAAGCAGTCGTTAGTTTCAGTTTTGTTTTCACCACAGGATTCGTTTAGCCTATACGCCTGAAATGTGACCACAATTTGTCGTCTTGCACTGCACCATTTTTGTTGACAAGTTCAAACGAAATACTATTGACATTATATGACTACTTATCCATGGTTACTGAGGTGCAGTATACAGTAACCCCATCGAAATAAGGTTTGTCCTTCTTACCTTATGATAATCACGGATATTTATCTGTTTTGGAATCCAAACAATTGAACACACTTCTCTCAGTTCAAATTTTGAAAATTATCGATGAGTTGTTCTTTTTCATTGGTTTTGTGCACGTCAGAGACAAAATATGCAAATTCCGTTTCATTTTATGCGAAAGTCAAAAGGGTCGTTTTCTTTAAAAATCCTGCGATTTTGTCACAAAACATAGAAGTGTATAGTGAAATCGGACTGGACAGTGCTTCACGTTAAACTTCACCAACCGTTGCGGCTTACGACGGAGCTGTTGCACCCCCAGCAAGGCCGCCCCCCCCCCAAAACAAAGACATGCAAAATCATGCAGTGGGCGCCTGGATACCTGACCTGCTCATCATCGCATCGAAGCGAAATTGATCTGTAAATAGAAACTGGAGTCGGGCGCTTATGAAGAACATCATTATGGCGGAGTCGGGATTTTCAGGGCAGGCGGAGAGCGGTTCAAATGTTGACGACACTACATCCGGAGACCAGGGGATGGCCTCAACCACTAAATGGAGATTTTAGTATTTTGTAATTTTTTTCCCAGAAATAAAATTTAGGTAACCATCCAGTAACGTTACACTAGCCGGACTAGAGGGGTAAATTCAGCCACTGGAAATACCCCCTCCCTAAATCCGTTTGATTAACAGTAGTACCACGTAACAGAACGCTCCATAGGGGTTACATGCTGTTCATTAATTGAATGCGTCCTGTCCATGCATGCTTGACGAGATTTATTACACTAGACATATACAAGTGTGGTATCAGCGTAATTTCGTTTATTGTTTGTACTTGACACACCAACGGGGTTATTTAGTTATGCATTGATATAACGAGGAACCAACCATGGTAATAATCACATTGTCAATTATGTCATTCACTGTGAAAAGTGCAGTTGGTCGGGTTTCGCCTTCAGTGTTTATTTTATAATTCATGTTATATTTTCAAAACTAATTTAATCTAAAATGTGGCTAGAATATACATCACATGTAAGGAGACCAAGCTCATTTAGAATAATTAGTTTTTTAGTTATATCCAACTTAAGCAAAATAAATAAACCTTTGGCATATTCCACAAATAATGCATGGTGAAATACGGGCGATTCACAGTAATGCGCCTCCAAGAGTTCGCAACGGGTTGACCAATCCTAGTGCAAGAAATCTTTCGACCCAGTGTGCGTTTGGAAACGGTCGACAGATTTCGCGCACTGTGATTGGTGAAGGCGTTGCAAGCTCATGGAGGCGCACTACTGTGAATTGACCCTATTAAAACAAATAAATTTTATAATAATAAATATTCAACAGAGAACGGAAAATTGCTTGTGTGGCACAATACGGGTATGCCTATATTTCCAAACCAAATGGGAAGATGTTCACTTCCATAGACCTCTGATGGGCCGGTTTCTGCTTGCTGCCGTAGTTCCCCCCCCCAAAGGTCTCCAATCGAGGGGGGAACATGCAAGAAACCATCCTCATTCCAGATGAACGGTCTCTGCTGTAACAAATAATCCTGCAGTGTCAGAAAAGGTCGTAGAGTTGAACCATCCTCCATGGTTGGACAAATGCATGTTTTAGAGTGCTTTACTTACATTCAATACGCGCAGCATCTTTCCATTGCTACTTTTTTCTATGTTGATAAAAGATTTACTTTTTCATTGCTGTACATGCACACTTATTCTTACGGAACGATTTCAGCGGCAGCCTTTCTCTGCATAATCCCGCCCCGGACGGTAATTTGAAACCCTCCGCCCGATCCTAATTACGTGCTCTGCCTACGAAATTACGAATAAAACCGCAGTGAAGGCAAGCCGGGAACTGAACGAGTACGGTGTTTGGGCTTTTGTTGAGACCTTGGACATGAGGTCTGAATGCAGTTACGGCACCCCACAATGATCTTACATATATCCTGTCAAAATGATGCAATTTTTATTTGGCAGTGCGGGGAGGGTCTGCTTTTCTCAAGAAAGGTTTCATTATTAACAACTTGGCTTTTTTGGGTAGGGGGCCTACAGTGTATTGAGGCAGGCATGAATGTATTCTTGCTAGATTATGCAAGTGTGGGGTGAGTTGCGTACATTTACTACCACACAGCAAATTTTAAATAGCCAATTTACAAACGGTTTCTGTTGTCATGACCAGTCACTGTCACTGTCACTGTCACTGTCACTGCTTGCATTGCAGCACTTTTCATTGTACAGCGTCAGTAGGAAAGGACAAATTTTGTCCGTCAAAGGCCTGCCCCGAAAAGTGGATATTTCATGGGAACAATTTGATCTGTGTCAAAATTACCAAAGCACATCAATAAAAAAGCCCATGAAGGCTTGGCACGACAAGATGAAACCGTGCTGCGACAACGGTGCCGTAACTAAGATACAGGGAAGATGATTCCGCTCACGGAACCTCCAGGGTTCAGTAACGACTGCATTTAGCCTGTACATTACCGCAGTATCGCGGCCATGATTACCAACTATAATATAGACTTCCCAGTGTGTACTGTGGAAGGAGCTGGCTGCAGAACTGACGGGGTCGTACATAAACATCGAGATATGCATAATTCCAACCTTGCATTTTCAAAACCCAAATTTATCCACATGAGTATCTGTCGGGCTATTATTCTTTTAAGGCAGAGAGTCTGCACTTATAAACCGTTGGCCGTTTGTAATTTTCAAAGGTTTAATGCAGCGTGGCGGTGAAAAACTGTATTCTCCCGTAGCTATATGGCAAAATTTCAGAGTATTTTGTTATCACTGAAGGTGTCACATGTGTTGCACAAAACGCCAAGCTGGGCTCGTGGGGGTTGTGTATTTCTGCAGACACTTATACGCTCGCCTGCCGTCTGTAAATTCTCATTAATCTCAAGTTTCTTATCCCTTTTCGATTCTTTACGGTGTACAAACATGGTAAAGACAGGCGGAAATCGTTGACAATGGTAGTGGGTTTCACCTGAAATCGAATTTCTCCCTGCACGATGAACGCCTTTAATCAAACTGAACTTGGTTAAAACATATCCTTTAGAGGGAGCTCCAGGCATGAGGACCTTAAGAGCGGGGATGTGCCGAAATCCCTTGATCCGTGCAGAAATTCGTACACGCTCCTCAAATATTGACTTGAAAGAGAAAAGCTGACCGGCCTATCTGCGCCCCTCATCCTATCCCGGGATTTGTCATGAGGTCTCGTTTGTCGTCTGTCGCCATCGATTTACCTCCATTTTTTGTCTGTTTCGGGATGCGTTCACAATGCGGCTGATATTTTGCAGTCCTCCAAGGCTGCAGGGAATGTGAAGAGAGTCCTACGTTATGACGAAGAGCAGAGAATTATGCAGTTACAGTTTCATAAAATGACCTGCTAAATACGCCCTTTCAGAATCGTAGGGTAAATCTAATTTGTGTGACTTAAAGATTTTGCTTTGCTATTGGATTTTGGTTTTGGCTCGTTTGTAATGATATGTTCACTCTTCGGTGAAGTATATTCAGCAAATCATTGGGGACAATCATGCAAAAAAGGTTAACTTATATTTGGATTAACAAGTAATTTGTGTAGGCAATTTCCTGGGATTTGGTATTTGGGGTTATGTTGTCTGTGGCGAAATTCGAACGACTTGTGTTAACACAAAATTATTTATAATGTATTTTTTACAAGTTTTCGCCAAAAAGTCGACTCATTTTTTATTCCTGAGGTCAGAATACAGCTTTTGTCAGTTTTCATTGTACCCACATTTTGTTTCAGATCAACAGCAATTCATGCTGGTAGGATTGATACTGTCTTGCATATTTAATCTCATAATTGCGTTCACAAACGCTCTCTCGTGCAGTCGAAGATTTAAAGCTTTTGCGCCAAAGCAGAGAACACAACTGTTTAATGAGATGAAAAAACTTTCATAGGATTTGATTTTAATGGACGGTGAAAGCTACAGACCGTAGAGGATAATTTGCAGAGGAAAAAAAGATACGAAACTGCGAAAAGAGAAAAGCTTGGTGAGAGAGGAAACTGAGAGAAAACGACGGGGAATGCAAACAAACATGGTAGGAAAAGATGCATGCATAATCCGTTAGGAAAACAAACACGAGTTATCGTAACATTAGCTAAGCTTGAATTATCCTGCGCTCCGGCGACCATATGTTTTTGTACAGGAATGGAGTAAAATGCCATTTACCATTTCGTTCTCGCTGAAAATTGCCCATTACCAATAGTCATACGGAAATTTACCCAATGAAGGGAAACGAAGACGACAAGTTGATGTCATCTGATGACTACAAGACACTGACTGTGAAGGCTTGTTGGGAATGGTGTGCCTTGCGGTGTGGTTTTATCCAAGCAAAACAAGTACATGTATTTACACAAAGATGGTTGGTTTAGTCCATATGTTGTTTCAAAATACTGTTTTCTGCCGTAGATCATGAAAGCGATGCTTGTTGTTCTATTCTGTGGAGGAGGTTGTCAAACTCCATATAATTAGATCCTCATGTTTGATATTTCCCATTTTTTTATGTTGCTGTATGCGAAAACTACCCACGGTTTATATTAATTGTGCATTATGCGCACTTGCTGGACGATAAAACAGTTTATTTGTACACCGAAACTATATTTCCTACGCTGACAATAATGAATATCATTCTTAACCCGAATATAAACATAGGAGAAAACATGATTTGTTTTTCAAATTACCAAGCCGTAGCGTTGGTGCAAAGGGTCAGCGGTTACAATTTACTATTATAGCGCCCAAGGAATAAAAGAAAGACGGTTAGGCTGTCCACAGAGCTGTTGATAGAGAGAGTTGCGACATGAGTGTCTCAATACTTGTTGGAACCAAAATGGGGGATTATGCGTCAGTAAGTATGGACGGTTAGCACACAATAGCTGCATGCTGTCCTGCGCTCACAATGAACATTTATTGTAATCCAAAGTGTAAAACTAGCGCTACTCTCTCTGTATAGAGAGCTGTGGCTGTTCTAAGATTTTTTTTTACTATTGTGACAGGTTGACGTAAGGAGTGGATAGGTTCCACCGGTTGTTGGGAAAACCATAGTCTTCAAATGTATAAAGACCCCTTCACCATACTACTCTGAAATGCAGAATTTTGGTTCCTTTCTTTAGTCCCCGTTCAGACAACTTATTTCGAATTAATTGCTAATTACTTGGACCCAATTACCGGCAGACAGGCATGCGTGATACGACCAGTGAGTCCGTGTTTCAAAGCTGAAATGTAAATCTACACGTACTGTACATTGTCTTCCTTGCTTTCTGTGCATCATCGCTCAGTACGTGCTGCGCGCACCAAGCTCCATAATGCGTGCGTGCGTGCGAGAAGTGTACACCACAGATGCACGGACTGCAGCCCTCACAAGTTAGCTCCATTATCAGCCCCAGGCCCCTCTGGGGTTTTCAACGGACTAGTTTCAACCAGCGCCATCACACTATTACTTTCTTGATAAACTTCACAGACTGAAACCTAGGCTGGATTATTGGCCTGTGCAGGACCGATTTAAATAAAGTGTGAAATCAAAAGATTGCTTGGGCCATGGGAAATTTGTCTCGGCAGGGTTAAGTACTGCACTCTGGATGCATTGAGAAGAACCTGGCCGTTCCCCCGGGGAATTATGAAATGGCAGCTTAGAAAGAGGAAGGCCTGGAGGGCTAACGTGGCAATTCGCTTCGTCTAAACGCCTTTCACTAGGACCTCGATGATCTGTTTTATCGTGCTAAGATTATTAGAATTTACATAACCGTAACGGCTTAGGGCATCATGATCTTCTCTGCATGATGTTTGAGGGTCAACAAATGCCATGAGGACGCCGAAGCTGTACGCGGAGTCTGCGATCGCCCTTAATTGCAGCCTGGGGTTGAAAATTTTGGATCCAAAAGCAGCTGGCGTCCAAGTGAAGCATAATTATAATGATCCTTGTCTTTGGCACACCTCCGTGGAAGAAACCAGAACGTGCGGTGCAGAATTCAAGTTCATGGTCAACGCAATGTTGACGTTTCAGATGGAAAGCTCTAATATTTATAATAGCTATAAAATCTATGTATCGCAAAGGGCAGCCTTGATTCGTTGTAAGAAAGCTGACCTTTTAATTACAATGCTGGGATTTTGAAATCTAACATACAACCAAACAGCTGTGATTGTGTACTTCGCACACCGCAAAAACTCCGGTGTTAGAATTACACCGACAGTGAAGAATTTTATTATTTACTGGTGTTTATTTTGGGCAAGGTTTTGGTGTTAAATAACACCAGGCAAAGAATTAAAAGATTGTTGTGGTGTTCAGTTTTAGCACCAAAGGGGGAATTCATTTATTCCAAACTGGTGTTTATTTTGTGCAAGGCTTTTGGTGTTAAATAACACCAATTTGGTGTTTGACTTTAACAACAAATACGGGAGTAAAGTAGTTGGTGTTTATTTTGGGCAAGGAATATGGTGTTAGGTAACACTGTTATTTGACATTACGAGAAGCATCATTTGTACTGGTGTTAATTTCAATACCCCGAATGGTGTCATCTCATCTTCCTTTGGGAATTGTTTTGCTTTGGTAATAACATATAATACCTGGAAATCGAAAAAGAGATTATATAAAGAGTTTGAATTTCAGATGACAAAACTATTGAAATATGCAATTCCAGCCACAAAGCAAACCACTCAATAAATCATTCTGTCTTTACTTCTATTCTTCATTTACTGAAACAGGACAAAAGAACTATTCATTCCAAATTTCAAAAAACCTAGGCAATGCCCTCGGCGAGAACACATCATGCATCCACTCTCCTTTGAACCTACTTAACAGAACCTATTTTCAAGAGATATAAAGGGTATATTCACCTGTGGAGACAGTGAGAAGTGGTAAATTAACAAAATCACTTTGTGTGCTGACAACAACATAGCAATTTTTATTTTCTACAGGAAGAGTATAACAGTACATTTTTCAATATGTTTAGAAAAATTGCTATATTTGTAGGGTATATATTCCAATGGTTTGGTACTTTTGGCAGCTTTGTGAAATTAGGTACACTGTATCAAATATTAAAATAGTGTTTGATCTTACACCTACAGTAAATTATGCCAAGAATTGAAAGACGCTATTGCAAATATAAACCAGTTTTACGTACATGTAGTAGCCTATGTAACGTTAGTTGGCCCTCATAAGGCAACACTGGATACATGACGTGCCAATATTAAGCCTACGGAATTATTATGATAGACTAAAATGTAATTTGTTTAGTTATTAGGATAATTTTTCTTTAGTTTTAGCTCGGGTGGAGTCTTTTTACAGGCATTCTTTCCCATAGGCTCTATGACGTCTAGTATGCATGATATAGGCTACATGTATAAGCAATACTCAAGCACGCTTTAACGTGTATCTTGTGCAGGGCATGATCAGACATGTCTTTCGACGGAGAGAACTTTTTGAAGGACAGTTCAAGTCTGAAGAACATCAATCATTTTAAAACACTCACCAAGTTCCACAACTTTTGCAAAGTCGCTCTTCAACTTCCTGAGTTTTCTACCAGTCCCGAAATGGGCATTATAACACACTATTTCGTTACACATTTGTCAGAAAGCAAGGTTGAATAACAATCGAGGCAAGGTATCAAGCACGTAGGCACGTAACAGTCAAGCTAGCATGCCATAATCTTATATCGACCAATCAGAAGGCTTCTTTTCAAAGACCCATACGCTGCAAGACAACTTTAACACCGATGTTAACTAACACAGGTTTTACTTTTCAATTTAAATGCCAAAGGAATTATTTAACCCCTCAGTAACATCACATTTCATTCCAAAAGAATGAAAAAGAGATTGGTGTTAAAATATTAACATCACAGCTTTTGTAGTACATTGAACCCATGCATAGCCCATGAAGAAATAGATTTATGCTGGAAAAAAATGAGAGTAAATTTTCTGTGTTAACTTTCTACATAAGATTGTGCCAAAATTCCAGTGCATTAATTTTGATGTTAATACAGCCTTCTTTATCCCTCGACAATATATCATATATCCGTTGCTAAGGAGTACGTCATGCTGAGACTTAGTTGAATAAATCAACACTAAAAGGGTACTGACAGTAAGCCTATATTTTGCTACTTACAGGCACGCACATGAATATCAAAATACACAAGGGAAATCATTGCTATAGCCCTTGAAAGCTGGCATGAAAACACCAGTATTAAACTATTCGATAAATATTTACGTATTTTCCAGGGCAAGATTACAAAATCTACAAGCGGGCAGAAGGGAAACGGAAACTGCAACGACAGGACTCCAAAGAGTATGACGAGGAATCTCTAACCAGTCTTGACTTGGCCAAGATGGACGAACTACCTGTACCCACTTCGGCCGAGGCTGTTGCTGAGGCTATGTTGCGTCTGCGCAGCCTCGTTCTCAGACTAGACAAGGAAGAGATATCTAAAGATGATCTTCGGAACAATCTCCAGTACGCTGTCAATGTACTTGAGGTTTTGAAAGTCGACCAGAACAGGTAATGGGCATTGTACTGTTTGAAAGATTCTGGTGTCAGATGAAAGGACTCTTTTTTCATTGAAAGGTTGTTTGCTCATATATACCTCTCAGTTGCTCCTGCATTAGTAATCAGTTTTGTCTGTGAAATCAACATGTCTGGGTTTAACTATGCATAGTTTTATTTAGCAACGATGGGTGATTTTGTATTCTCCTCGCTCGCAAGACTTTTTAACCTTACCCGAACTGTTACCTTGTGTTTAAACTACATTATATTTGTCTTTCATCAAGTCACTGTTGGTACAACGTCCTGTCTGGAAGAAGGACGTAAGCGCTGACGTCCTTTTGCCGCGAGCATGATCACTGTAAAAAAAAAAAAACTTTTCCCGGCAAAAGGACGTACGTATTCACCTGTTTTATTTCAATGAAATATAAAGATTTCTTTGCAAAAAGTTTTTTAAATAAATAAAGAGAGTGTGTTTCTGACGCCCTTTTGCCAGAAACATTTTTTCTGCTGTGATCATGCTTCCCGGCCAAAGAGCGTGAGCACACTTACGACCTTTTGCTGGGCGCACGTCGGATTGTCCGACAGAATTATAAAGCAGTTTTTTAGGGAAATTACCCTTGTCACAACATTATCATTTGAGGCCTTTGTACCGTGCCACAGACAATTCGTCAGTTTGTCGAGCAACGGCCATTTTATGAGCAATTTTCTCTCCCTATCAAGGCAGCGCACCCATAAGGCTAACCAATCTCCACAGCCAAAGAAGACTACCACTGCGTATGTATATAGGTGAGCTGCCGTTGTCAGGTCACGGCGCATGCGCCGTGCGCACTGGAGTTCTGTGTTGCTCAGATCATGGCATTCTTCATCGCCCGCCTATTCTCATGTTTCCCCCATAACCTTTCATCGGTCCCTCCTATAGCTGATGATAACCAAGCCCTCCCCTTTGATGCCCCGCCCATCAAATCCCAGTTATTGTGAGTTTAACCATTCATTTTCAAGCTAACCCAGGATAACCCAGTTGATTTTGCTAAAATTAGGAATCGGCGATTTATCGGATTACAATGACACATCGCTGATGCAAGGCTGGACAGAGATAGGCCTATATTTTTTCAATGAGATGCCTGTAAAAGTTCCTTTCGGACAGTACCAGACATTTTCAGTTTCTTGTAACCGCGTGGTAAGAAATTCACCGCAACCTCTGCGCTTGAATGATGTGACAAACTCGAGATTCTGATCCGAAACTTCAAACATTTCCAAAGGTATAGAGAAAGGGAACACTATATATTTCATATATATTTGAGAACTGAATCTTCTTGCCCTGAAGAAGGTACTCAGTTACCGAGAGCTCGGCAATCACATATTTCAGAGCACTGATTTAATCTTATATTCTTGTCGATATTCTGATCACGGTGCTACGCAGCCCTTCCATATTTCTCTGATCTACTTTATATTTCATGCATTGTTGCAAAGATAACAGTTATCCAAAACATTAGTGCAAAGATCGTGGTTATTCAGACGCTGCCTCGCGGACAAAGTGACAACACAAATACTTACTCTCAAGAAGTTTGACTTTGATTAGTTCTGGGCCCTTTCCCCTTTTGACATTTCATTCCAGCAGCAAGACATCGTTTCACTAACCCCTTAAAACACTAACAGCACGGTATGTCCATCATGTATCTGTATTTGATTATGCGTAATACTAAACATCTTGTACCTGTAGAAGATATCAAATTACACCCACTTGTATATTAATGGTCAATTAGAATTTAAAATAATCATCCTCAGCAATTTTTGAGGTTATTAATCTTACTTAAACTCGCTGCTCTCGGAAATTATAGGTCAGCCTGCATCCTAGGAACAAGAGCAGGATTTCATTGAACACGACTATTAATTGAGCACGATGAAGCAGTTTTACTTTTATGTAAATGTGCAAAAATGCGTTAAATCGTTTGGTTACAGTGTGGACCACCGTCACTTTATGGGCAGCTGTGACGGCAGTGAATAAACGGAACTTAGAATTGTTCTACTTGAAGTGTATGCGTCGTGAGTGGGAATGTTTTTGTGCCATTTCCTACTGTATCAGTCATTTCCCTAAATCACAACCACTGTCGTTATATCAGTCTAAATCCCAAACAAGCCACTTTGCGCTTTATTATAAAAAAAATATCACACACGGTGCTGCTGCAAGTGTCGTATCTGATCCACGGGTTATTTGGATTTTCGTTCAACAGAATATTATTATAAATGTAAATGACTATTATTCAGCTTTGTGCTGGTCACAATTCATCAATTATGCACATCATTTTATCTGAATACTTTGTGACTCGAGCCTCGTCTATCATTGTTTTGGTAGTGTTGAATGTACTGTGCAAGAAAGGCCTCCGCTGTATAGACCTTAATCCGTGTGTAATCCCTCCTGCGTGACTTCCGTACAAACTGTTCCCCCCCCACGTGTTTAGTCACTCCCTTTAAAGTTGGAAGCCCTCCTGTATTTCATTGTGGTTGGTGAGTTGAACAGTGTGTGCAAATAGCCGTCACCCATCCGTGTGTTTCTAACCCATTCTAGAAAGCGTCCTTTCCTAATGTACAGCTTCTAATGTGTAGAGTTATTTATGAGCGAGTCCCGGTGGCTATGCTAACGAGATCCATCGGCGATGCGGAATAATTGCTTCCTAAACGCCGCCAAAAAGACATTTTCCATTCCGGCGACTAATTCGTGTTTTGTGATTTGATTTGATTTGGTCTGATTTATCTTCAGTTATTTTTATTCAATTTGGTTTGATTTGGTTTTAAAGTTTAATGATTGATTATTTATGATGGGTTGTTGTACTTACATGAATTCTTAACTTTGAACAAATGGATCTTTATAATGCATATTAGAACATACCAGGTGTAATACTGGGGACTTGAAAGGTAAGCGTTGGGATCTTAGTGTAATCCTCGGTGTTTCTGAGGTACATGCAGAACCTCTTTCTAGGAAACAAAAATCAAGAATGCATGGCTGAAGGAAATGAAATCAAATCGGTAAAGTTGGCATCTGTGCTTCGTTCTTATACTTTTGCAGTATAGACTCACGATCAGATTTGAAACATAAGTTGATAATATACATTGTAATTTGTCCCATGTCTACAGTTAGGTGTAAACATTCACATATAGATATCACTGTAAACAGCGTCGATCACCGTTCCATTTTTTTTGACAGATTCAACTATCAAGGGGACGAGGATGACCTTTCGGAGGTCGCGACCGAGGATGTCCCAGAGCAGGTTCGTCATTGGCTGACATCGACCTTCAGCCGGCAGTCGACGAGATCGCGCCTTGGCGACGAAAAGCCCAAGTTCAGGAGCATCGTGCAGGCACTAAGGACGGGTCTCTTCATAGACAAGTATGGTACCCTGTAGTATGCCATTCACCGTTGCCTACTGTATGGCATTCGCGAATAAATTCATACTGATCCAGAGACTGGGTGTCCGAAGAATAACAGACAACTGAAATGTCCACATAATATAGAATCCTCAGATGGGCACTAAATCGCTCTCACTGTGCAACTAACCACGAGATTGCTGTAACTTGAATCAAAGACCAGTTAGGGCCTTCATGTATCGGTAAATGAGATACGGGCTGATTTGAATGTAATTGTCCGTTGCTGCATTTCAAATGAAACCATTAACTTCCGTCAACATTTATAAAAGCCTAAAAAGGAAAAGCTGCAGATTAGATGCAAACAAGTTGTCTACAAAAAAGTTAGTTAAACACACACTAACAGTGTTAGATTGAGCAGGTTGGCTAATGGAGGCAAAAGGCTCTATCGGAGTATTTTGAATAGAGCGACTGTGAGAGGTTGATTCGTTGTGTAAATAATGATGCAATTGTCACCAAATTGTACCCTTTTGTTTCGTTTTCTGAACAGAATATTCAGAAGAACATCTGGCTTACTAGCTACTACATTTCCGCCAAAGGTCATGGAGCTGTTCAAGGTAATAACTCCAACTCTGGTTGTCTTGAATTCATAATGAACGCTGTGGTAATTATGATTTGTACTGATTTTAGAGTCCCCGAAGTCGTGTTAAGGTTACATGGTTGATATTATGCTTAATAAAGTCAACCATCAGTCGAATTAACTGGTCGAACTCACATCAGAACCTTTCATGCCTGCGTTAGACACACCAAGGAAAAAGCTGACAAAAGCTCTTGTGCGACCACTGCTTGAGTACTGTCTTGCTGCATTGGATCCTCATCAGCAAAACATGGTTAATGCATTCCTCCTTGGTTCGTCTGCTTGAAAAAGTCCAGAATCTGACGAGTCAGATTCGACCTAAAGAACTACAACCGCTCGTCAAGTGCCCGTAACACGTCCTCACTCTAGGTTATGATAAATTAAATTTTGATCTGTGCACTTTTCATAAGTTCGAATTCAGAGTACAATTCAAAGAAAGGAAGGTCAGTTCATGAATGGCACATGCTTATGCAGTTTTCTGTGGCGTGTTAGGCTCATTACAAAGATGGATAACTGAACTGCCATGAGGCGCCTCCTGGGACGACATTCATTTAATTGGACTCCATCACGTTCTCAGCCTTCACACGTATCTCATGCAAGTCGAAATTCAGGTCTACGTACGGTACTCTAAGGCATTAGGACAAATTCCCGTTAGAGAGAAGTTCGAAACGAATTTTCGTGTGTTTTTATAGACCTTGGTTTGTTGTTTTGTGTATCAAGAGTTTGACCTAACTTGAAATTTCGGACAGAATTGTGACAGTCGCAGATTTCTTGTGCAGAGGGTTTTTGTCTGGAGTTGAAAGTGCCAAAGAACGTGTATATAACGAACATCTGCAGCATTGTAACAAGTCTACATGGAGTTGTGCACAGTTGATAATAAGGTTGATGTTATGTGAGCATTGCGTCGCTGTTTTTGTGTAACAGTGAGTTTACATTTTCCTTTTAGGAAGGTTATTGGAGAGTTTCCTAAATGTACAGAGATTATTCAACTCCACTAAATCCCCTCTCTCCCCCTTTGAATCAATAAAGTCCACTATGATTGGATCTCGCCTTAACAACACCGCTGGGGACTAGATGCACATGCAGACAGTACAATGTCCTCCCGTGCCTGTTTACCTTCCTGACCCCGCTTAGGTGCATCTGTTGAAAGATGTCTTCCCTTCCGTAGTCGTGCCTAACCTCAAGATACAGTCAATGTGTCAAGCCGAGTTTCATCTGTGCAAAGCAATCTGTCCAATGACGATCGACATTTCCCCTATGGTATACTATGAACTAATATCTAACTGTTGGGCTCTTCCATGGACCGTCTGGATCCTCCGCACTGTTGGGTATGTAGAGTGAAGACACCAGAGGACTGGTGTTGAAAGCCTGTCTCAAAGATTTGAAGGAACCTGTATATCGCATTCAGCAACAGAAGACTTTACATTTTCTTAATTACTTATCTAGCCCTGTATCATGTGCGCAATGACGGCTCAACTGTATCCCTTCCGCGTGAACTTGAAGAACCCCAATCTCCGGTTGAGCGATTGAGAAGCCCTCTGCTCGGCGCCATTTGATAGAAAATCTAGACATTTTGAGGAAACCTCTGCTAAAAGTAACCAATGAAGAAGGGACAGACTTCATTGTCGTCTTCATGTACGTGGCTGTACGCACATCCAATACATTCATAGGTTTCCTCAGTTTGAGCAGATAGAGCACTCGATCTGCCATTAATGACAAATTGTTGTTCGTCTCCGCCACCGGTACACGATCAGTTATTTTCACTATCATGATTGGGTGCACTTGAATGTGATTGCATGTTTTGGTATCGTGTGTGTTTGGTATCGGTTACCGAAATGATTTCATGCCCTTTCCCGTGGAATTGTCCAACATGTTCAGAAGTGACAGCAACTTCAGCGTAAAATAATGTACAGTTATGCATTTTTTTTATATCTGGCAAGTTAAGGAACTTCTTTCATAACTGGCAAATCCAGGTATTTGTTCTGAAAGTAAACATGGAGTCTCTTTGCAGAAATGCGGATAAAGCCTGACGTGCCTAAACATCGATTTATTACTACATTTAACTCATCGGAGAGAAATCGATAATTCTCATTGCACGCTCGGGAAAGTACTTGCACCTAGAATCAACATAAAAGACACGTGAACTGTTTTCACACCAAAGTACATGCAGTGCATATTTTATTTTATTTGCAAGACGATACACCTGTGGACATCCCAAAATTGTCTTCTCTGTAAGAGTTATAACTTTAGAAAATTTTGTGGAAGAGAAGTGTGGCAAAAGGCTTGTTGATTGTATAAGACGTCTACAAAACGGGGTAACTGTGACAAAAGTGCACGTGAAATGTAATGCAATGAAAGCAGATGTTTTCCCCGTTATCAACCTGAATGAACGGCACCGTGGTCGTTGTAACTACCAAACTACCAGCAGCACTGGCACTTTGTAATTACCGGGGTACGGTATGCAGCTTCCAAATTAGACTGATTTACGCGGGAGGAGAGTCGTGCCTATTCACCCCGTGCTCGTTGCCAAGGAGACCTTAAAGCCGTTGACGTCAATTTCCCCGTAGCGCATCCCTCAAACGTACCATTAGGAGTAATGTCTACAGGGCAGAAGCATTCTCTTCATAATGCCTAATCCTCTCAACTATGCAAAGGAAAAATTACTTGTTTTCTTCCCGTTGTCATTTCTGGTAATTAGCTAAATGTAATGGCCGTTGCGAACACACTCAGCGGATTTCTTGCGATAGACAGCAGTTGTCCGTATAGACACATGCGCATCCAGAAAATAGAAGTCCGTTGTCTTGTATTTAAACAGCATACCCATCCCTATATTTTTGTTAGTTTGAATGTTTGTAAGGGATGAAGAAATCTGGTGACTTTGTAGTTTTGTATCTCTGAATTTCCCTCCATTGGTCCCAACTGTTTGACGTCTTTAAATGACTGCATTTAATTTTATAAGTTAACAAATTTCACGGGGTCACTTCACCTCGTTTTGAAAAAAAAATACAGATTTTTTTTTGCGAGACGTAGTGAACAAATTAAAGATCACAGATTGCCGGTCATAATTGTACAACTTGCATGTCGCACTATAGGCAAAAGTGGCAGATTGCACATTTTGCTTCTTGAAATCTTTGTTATGTAATAACACAAAAAGAGCAAACCTTGTATAGGTCTTAGTCATTTTAATGACAACGTGAAACATCTTTTTTGAGTCAGGAAGTATAAGGCTGTATAGGTTAAAGATGAGGTGATCCTTCAGCCCATAATCCCATTCCGGAGTTTAGCGTATGGTGTTGAGCAGTGCCCCCCACCCCCGGCAGCCGCTGCTTCCTGTTGGGATTATTTGCATGTTCAAATAGTTTGAACACGAATGTTGGTGACAGATGTAGTCCAGTGCCCATAAGTGCTTTAAGCCATCATTTGGTTTACTGTGCAATATCTTGTAGAGAAACGTGGCCATGGAGGACACGTCGTAAAGATGGCCAGGTGCCCCGTTTACCCCTGCCTTTTTTGAGATAATTTATGGTTACCACTTGTTGCAATCACCACTTGTTTGCAATTCATTTGCCTTCGGTAGCCCCTTGAAAAATGTGTACACCCCGGATGCCGCCTTCCTTGCACAATTTCTCCTCATGTTTACGACTTAGATGCACGCCATTTCACTGAAATGTCGGCATGAACTGTGATGCGGTCTTTCTTCGTTTCCAAAGTGAAACATACATCCTTTACTGTTGTCTTTCCTGCAGAACCTAGATGACTGGTCGTTTGACATCTTCGCCTTGAATGAAGAGAGTGACGGGCATGCCCTGAAATGTACTGCATATGAATTATTCACAAGATACGACCTCATTGCAAAATTCAAAGTGAGTATGTTTCCTAGACCTGACACAGCAATGGAGGTTTCATGATATATTCACCAGATACGACCCCTTGCCAAGCTTAAACGGAGATGCATCTCGCAAACTCTCCATGGCTTTAAAAATCACACAAGAACCCCACCTTAAATGGAGGTAGTGTTGTGCATGCGTTGAAATGAACTGTTTACAGCCTTCAACTGCTTGAAGATTTACAGCTTAAAAAATACAAATCTGTTTGAATTATTCATGAGATTCTGTCTGACGTCAAAACTGAACGTGGGTATCAGATTTTATAATAAGGGCATTCCCTATCTTGATATTCAAATAAAATACCCACCACTGGCAACCATCGTGGTACCATCAACAGACATTACAGCATCGCCTTCGATACAGGAGCGTTCTGATAAAATTCAGTAGCAGTGGGGAAATTACAAAGACTTCATTACTTAGAAAAACACAATTACAGTCTAAAAACTAGTTCATCGGATTTAGCGCACAGTTGTGAAATCGTTTGGGTCATCATACGGGCCCTCGTATGATGATTGTTGGTACGCTCTGACCAGCGCATATTATTAGAACGCGTCCCCATGTGTCGTGGATATGGCTGGTTTGTACCTCGGTCTTTCAATTTTACAAATTAGAAATTTCCCATAATCTGCTTACCACATGTCAAGTGCCGCTCTCCCCTGGTACACTCCTGAAGGAAGGTTTTAAGATAAGGGTGTCTACCTTGGGAGGGGAAAAAAGACGAGATATGAGTCGAGTGGAAAAATAATGTTTGCTTCTCTTAAAGTCCGTCAAAGCCTCCGCACATGCGGCCGAGCGCGGCTGAAGCCTACCGGGCACTGGTCGTGGTTGTGACCGCTTCCAGTCGAGTTAATGAGAAACCCTGGTCTGATTACCCCCCGCCTACGACAACCCGGAATAAAAGTATTAAGCGAATGCCTGACATGGTTCTGAAGATGAGTTGGTCATTACGGCCACGTTGTCACTTAGTGTTCCACAAGACACGCTGGCCACGTCTAAAGTGGAGCAAGTAAATGATGTTGACGGCTGCAAGGTCACGGTGATGGAGTTGGTAGTTAAGAAGCTGACTCAAGTCAGTGATGATGATTGTGGTGATGCTTCCATAGGGTAGACTGGTGTGACTGGGACACCCCATGGTTCCACTTTAATTTAACACGTTTACACATCACACACATTTTCATTACTGAAGTTAACATTACTATCATACTTCCCCAATGAATCAAACACTATTTTAAAATACTTGGACAAATCCTGTAATTGATTTTGGAAACATACCGTTGGTGTGGATTTTTCAGAGATTCCATTGTGATCATCATAGTCTGCCACTGTAATGTATCTAGAAATTGCAACCTGATGGCAAAACTCAAAGAATTGGCGCATGCGATTGGGGGCACTTCCAGAGGTGCAAGAACACGGAGAAGGAATTGTACTCAATAGTACACGCTCAAGAAAGCAATTACATACTTCAAGTTTCCCCTTGCCATGCACTGGTACAGATTCTGAGCCATTCTGAATGAAGCCTTCAAAACAAAACAAAAACAGTGCCGGGATTCCTTCGTAAAATGTTTTGTTACCTTCGACGCATTCCGGCTTCATTCAGACGTTGCTCTATACATAGATCAGAGTAATGTACATTGCTCAGGTCATGCATCAGAGGTTTTGGGTGCCCACTTAAAATAGGCAGACATCTGTGCATTCCGATAGTATTTCTTGATCCGTCGTTGCCCCTTTAATACTGTGCAATTTCCGGCACAGCGGGCGCCCTCCATTACAACTGGCAAGGGTCGAACGGAGACCATGGCGTCATAATTTCTGCAATGCATGCAGTTTGTCATATCCGGAGCATGTGATGGTTCTACAACATTAACCACGGTGCGCTTGTAATTATGAAAGGAAATTTAGCCTGATAGTAACAACGAAACTTTTATAGATGTTTTTCACTAAAGGCGTTTATTGTATGGCTCTTTGCTGTTGCTAAGAGAAACACACTGTATTCATTGTTTCTGAGCGAGATATATTTACAGTGTTATTTTAGTGTCTACAAGACTTTGTTACTTCGGAATAGTGTCACCCCCATGGGATGAAGCTCATTTGACATGATGGAACAATCCAGGCTCATTGCCACCTCGACACGCTCCGGCTGTAAACAATTCCTTGGCAATATTCTGGAGGCAATTTCTGGAAGTCATTTAGTGCCGGCGTTGCGCCTTTAGGTAGAAAAATAGTGGTTCGTCATTCGCGCATCTTATTGCTGCCATTTGATGGATCGTCATTATGGTCTGGAATCCCTGGTAACTGTTTTGTGGCTGTTTCTTGATCGGGAAGGGGGGGACCAGTACCATAGCCTCTCAAACAGGCAACCGTTGTCAGTTTTGGAAATATTTTGAGTGAAAGTTTTCTTTGGGGCGACTCTTTCAGTTCCCTCCCCCTCCGAAACATGAAAAGAGCCCACTCCTTAGAAGAAAGGCCACAAAAGGATACATGTCGAAATTCCCACTCCCAGGCGGCGGGTCCAGGATTTTTTTTAAAGGAGGGGATCGGGAAATCTTTGTTTGTCAAGGGGGGGGGCTCTATTGTCGGCAGGATTGAAGCCATTGGATTCCCTTGTTTTATCCTTAAACGTGCACGCACAATTGAGACCTACCCCTTACGTGGTTCTGCTTTTCAGGGGATCTAGCCATCTTTAGACGTAGGCCCCTAAAAATGGGGGGGGGGATCTCGCGCCTGATCCTCCAAACCCTTCCCCCCACAAATGGCATTGGATCCGCCCTTATTCTTCCTTTGCAAATTAACTGAACAATTTGTGTTCAAGTCACGCGGCGGCCAAATATCGGTCTTGCACCCAGGGCATGATGTTGAGGCGATTGCTGCTTTCTAAAAGTAAATGAATTAGATATAAACAACGGCTACATCCTGCAACAACAGTCGCGCTCATGGAAGCCACTGGCAACCAGCTGCAGTAACTTCCTATGGACGCACGTAGTACTGTCAGCCACAACCATGAAATTCGGACTTAGCCAATCTGGCTGGTTTGCCATCGTTGAAAGATGTTTATTCTGTTCATTTTTAACGCAAGACCCGTGAGTTAAAGATTTTACTCACTGGAGTAGAGAGTGAAAAACTGAAAGACAAACGTTATGCCATTCGATATTGTTCTTTTCGGTTTTTTTTTTTACTGCTTTTCCTGCTATTTTAGTTGTCGCTGCGGTTGTCGTTGTTGATGGAATTCCTGCCTTGCGTATTATAGGATCGTTTAGACCTTTTTCGCCCACATGACTGGATTGTAAACAACACCATCACAATCACGTGGACCGCCTTGGCCACGGTGATCGCATATACTGGCAGCTTCAATCACGTGCATGCAAGCGCTCGTGCAAACGCTGCATGCTTGACTAGTTTATCTAGAATATGTAGATTACAACCACAACACTATGCACTCATTACCATCACAACACATCATAGTTCCAGCACAATCGTGACATCACAGGAAAAAGGTCTATAGAAGAAGCCAGTTTGGTTTCTGATGTCTGTCTGGAGACGGAGATCGCATGTCAATCTCAAACCATACTAACGCACCAACAGCTTAACTCTTGCTCGGTCACGTACGATGGTCGAAGTTAAGATCTGATGCCGATGAAATGGCATCAAACCGTCTTAGCCCAGCCTTTAAGTGCATTTGGTTTCCAGTCCATACTCGCTCTCGTACTCCGGTTTCCTCCTGCCTCTAAAACTGGACCGTCTTCTATAACTCCGTATAATGAGATGCTGAGTAAAGGTTATGAAAAAACGTATAGTTGTTGGCCCAAATAGCCCGAATAGCTGAAAGCGCCATTAAAACAAAACACCAATATGTCATCAAATAAAAAATGAAATGACGTGACGTCACCCCAAGTGGCGCAAATGCCCAACGACACTTAAATGCCCGCCCAGACAGACAACACAATGCGGTAGTTAGTCATACAAACGAGACTCACTGAAGCGAGGACAAACTTGGCCAAAATACCGAAGATTAATCATGAACATTTATCCCCTTTGATGTTTGGATACCAAACTAAATAAAAATTGTTGAGGACTTTAGACTGTTTGTGTGTTGTAGTTGTTGTAGGTTTACTCACTTTTTTGAAAATGTGAAGATTGCGTGTGAGTTTGAATTGCCCATTTTGTTTCGCTCAACCAGCCTTTGTCAAAACGTAACCGCTGAAATAGTGCAGCATGGATTGTTTCATGTTTGTCATTACACGCTCGATGCTCCCAATCTCTAGCTGTCACGAACTCTTCAATTTTGCATCAATCAATTTTAATATCCGGACAAATTGTATACAACGACCTGATGCAAAATTGATAGCCTGTAATATTTGCCTTTTTTTGCTGTTTTGATAAATAACCTTGCACAGTTCTTGTCTTATCAGAGCATCGTTGCATTTAGCCAAAGCCTACAAAATAGTAGCCTTGATATAGTTCTATGCAACTATTCTTGTGCTTGTCAACCCTTGCTCGAACTTTCATTAAATCCACACACACACTTTCACCTGTTTTCTCCTTGTAGATCCCAGTCCAGAACCTGAACGGCTTTCTAGAGGCCATGGAGAACGGCTACAGCAAGCACGGAAACCCCTACCATAACCTGCTTCATGCTGCGGACGTCACGCAAACATTACATCACATGCTGGTTAACATGGGGCTTATGGTAAGCCAGCATTTGCTATCACACCGAAATTTCACTCGATTTTCGTTAAAAACAAATAGTACATGGCATAAAAATCTCTTCTCCGCTTTGCCCACAAAACACTTCCATGTCTGCTTGTCTATGGGCCCATCAGGAGAGTGCGGGCGGGTTTAAAAATAATGTTATCAGCAAACCTGTTTAGGAAAAGTCTATGCGAGGCTGTCAACTCCTATGAAGCATAAAAGTCTGACTGCACGAGCACCAGCCTTTTATCTCTTCTACTCTGTATGATTTTTTTAATCGCCAACCTTGTAAGTAAAAAGTTCTGTCAGTACGGGCGATTCACTAGTAGCGCGCCTCCAAGAGTTTGTAACGCGTTGGCCAATTACAATGCGCCAAACCTGTCGACCTAGTGCGCATTTGGAAAGGGTCGACAGGTTTCGCGCATTGCGATTGGCCAACGCGTTACAAACTCTTGGAGGCGCGCTACTGTGAATCGCCCGTATTCCATCCAAGGGATGTCATTATTTGGACATATTTGCCTGAAAAGATGTATAAACGCGTTTACCCTTCTATAAGTTCTAAATGATCCAATTCTCAACTTTCGAATATTTCTTTTTTCGTTTCCTAAGCACTGGCTGACCGATATCGAAATCATTGCAGCTCTTCTAGCCGCGATAATTCACGACTTTGAGCACACTGGTACAACCAATGCTTTCCACGTCAACACTTCGTAAGTTAAACATCAGAATCTCTTTGGAAAGGCATAATAGGGTCAGCTCTTGTGACATCACAGTCGTGTTTGCCTATAAATGGCTGTTAAAACTATGGTTGGCCGTCGGTACAACAGAAGAATTCACAAAGTGTTACAAATCCCACGCAGCTATCAGAACACGTACTACTAAATACTAAATGAAAATACAACCTTATTTAAAATCAATGAGACAAATGTCCATTTTGAACGAATTGGAGGTAAAATCGAAAACCAACTAAAAGGTGACACTTCTTCTACTTTGGCCGTCCATACAAGTTGTAGGAAAAATAAGAGTTGTAGAGATGTTGTAGCCCGTTGCAGACCGTTGGTTATCCGGAGCTGAAAGTTAGCCCAATAATGGCAGAAGTAAGCACAGTATCTAATTTACCTGACGCCCTTGAGTGGATATTAGTGCTAAGTGTCCTCTGCATTAAGCAGTAATCTGCAAAGTGAAGTGCTCATAAAAAATCTCATTTCCTGTGTGCAGATCTGACATGGCGTTGCTATACAATGACCGAGCCGTGTTGGAAAACCACCACATCAGCAGCTCTTTCCGACTAATGAAGGAAGACGACAAAAACTTTCTTGTGAATGTCAACAAGGAGGACTATACGTGCGTATTACAAAACTGAGGATATTTTAGTTCCTGGCAGTTGTAATTCTTCTAGTCAACACTGACAAGTTCATTTCCATTTGAAACGGATCTTAACTTAGACTGCATCCGAATCCGTTGTCTAGAGCTAGGTCTTGGTCTTCACTCCGTTGAAAGTGCGTAGAGACGCGCAGACAGTAGACCAACCGTAGCTCTGAAAGCTCGTTTCGGACACGGCCATATACTCTTTAGTGTGAGTCTCCTATGCAGTTGTCGTCTAAGACCTTGCAATACGCACTTTTTAAGCACTAGACTTCTGTTTCCTATTATAACAGTGTTTATTCTATCCAAAAATACCTCATCGTCATCCATTACATTGAAGAAAATAAGCAACAGGA
The DNA here is from genome assembly GCF_054643075.1 of Acanthaster planci. Classification (NCBI taxonomy): domain Eukaryota; kingdom Metazoa; phylum Echinodermata; class Asteroidea; order Valvatida; family Acanthasteridae; genus Acanthaster; species Acanthaster planci. The sequence goes on from NC_141779.1 coordinate 18,975,204, forward strand.
GTACAACAAAGGAATGCTTATCCAATAACTTCTTTGTCATGACAGTATAAATACCAACTTTACATAATTCCAGTCGGTGGTGTCATTCCCGTAACATTTTTTACTGAAAAGTGTACATCTGCCTGATCGTTCCGATAATATCTCTCCGAGAACATATCCTTAACATCATCTGTGGTTTTCCCTTTCAGGGAGCTGCGCAACCTTGTGATCGACATGGTCTTAGCCACAGATATGTCTTATCATTTCCAGCAACTTAAACAAGTCAAGAGTATGATCAGTGTGGCTGACAGGTCGGTATATTTTGTCGTTTTTCTTATGTTTTCTTTTTTTACTGCGAATGACAGTTTCATCAAGCTCAGTGTATGGCAAGTGCACGGCCTCCATGTGGCTCACTCGTGGAGTCCGCTCTGAATGTGTGATTAATAATGCAACTGTGCATGATTTTTATGTGTGTCCCTGTGGGAAGTCCATTGGAGCTGGTGATCCAAAATGAAACCAACCTGATTGCTGATTGGTCAGTAGCTGTTGAGCTAGCTTTTATATTAGGGAAAACGCCTCTGATTGGTCACAAGTTAGAGGTAAGGAAGCGGATAACTTGCAAGATTAATCACCAATACATATGCACTAGGGCAGTGGCATAGCCAGGTTCGTCGGGGGGGGGGGGGTAAGAGTTCCCACGGGAGGGGGGCAGTTTCCCCCCTTACACGACTGCATATGTATAGCAGAGTATACAGTAACAAGTTGTAACTTAACAGAATGCTTACAATACACGTCCTCAGCGATACTGTATAACTTTCTTTATGGATACATAGACGAATTTTAAAGCAGCATCAAAGCCGAGGCTCTCAGTCCTAAGGCATCACCCCCATTTTTTTTCAGTCCTCGTAAAGGGCTGCGCCTCAGACGTTTCTCGTTTCTTTATTTCTCAGCAGTACATTAGACAAACCCAAAGCAATGGCCCTTGCCTTACACTGTGCCGACATCAGCCACCCTGCAAAAGATTGGACTCTGCACCACAAGTGGACAACGCTGCTCATGCACGAATTTTTCAGACAGGTTGGTTTGCACGCCAGTAGCCCAACTGCTAACTGAAACCCAGTTATGTTTGCTGCTAGACGTCTTACCTATATTAACATGCGCATTCTGGAGGATTCTGGAGGTAGTTCTGAACAAAAGCCGCAAGGACAGCGGAGAACTGTTTCGGAGCCAAAACCACAGATCTTACGCAGCACATCAAGTACAAATAAACACGATCATGCGTCGTTCACTACTGAAACGGTCTATGTGATGTTATAAGTATGCAAGCAAATCAATTCTGGCGGCTTTCACACCAACTGAGCCCCAAATCCAGGCTACGTGTGCGTAAGATATTACATTTAGAAACTGGAGACCTTTGCTACAAAGTCAGTAAAGAAGAGTTCTCTTCGAAGATAGCCATTCCTGAAGCAAACCCAACTCCCTCGAATAGTATCCATACTACAAACCCAAACAATTTTTGCACTCGCTGTTTTGTCATATTTTGTTGACTGGTGTCACTTTTTCGTTTCTAGGGAGACAGAGAGAAGGAGCTCGGGGTTGCATTTTCTCCGCTCTGTGACCGAAAATCCACCATGATCGCTGAATCGCAAATAGGTTTGTCTTTCAAATCAGTTCGCCAAATCCCTTACATTAAGTATTCGAATACCTGCAGTGTGCAGCTTCTTATATCTATAAGCTCTGCGGCACATTTTCCACATTAGAAGTGGCTTAAATACACTGACAAGTTCACTCAACTCTATCCACAATAAAAAAACGCTGTTCCTGTTGGCAGTTAACAGTCGTTGCTTAACTTGAGTTAAGCATTACTGATTTCAAAAGTATACAGGCAGTCGATATTTGAGCCCAATTAAACATTATGGTGTACATCATGCCTCTCTAGCCACTTGTTTTTGAAGACGGAAAGTTTAAACGTCGAAAAAAATTGCAAAAAAATGTGTGATGTTTTACTTAAAACTGGTTGAAATTTATTCTGAGAGTGCTTCCAGTATGTAAATTGAGGTGAATTTGTTAAGCCAATGAATTTTCAAGTCACAGGGGATGTACATATTTTGCAGTTCTGTGATAACTTTGACGGCCCTTTTCGGCCTTTGTTATACATGTGAGATATATCAAACATGTATAGAGGGGCTTGTGGGTACTGGAACAATGGAAGGTACCCCATAAGGCCAGTTTTGACCCTTATGGGGTACTAAAGTGGTACCCCAGAAGAATTTCACGAGATAGATTTTTCAAATTTACTCAAAAAAGGGGAATTTTCAACTGCCATTCATCTGTCGCAAAATGAAGTATTTTAAATAAGGGACCTTCAGTCGAATTTCCAAAGTAGGAAAATGAATCTGGTTAAAATGGGAGTGATTTGAAAATTTTTGCGCGTTGTGTGGGAGTTTTGTACATGTGAACAAAGGGAATACCCCACAGGTATAGCTGTGTAAGGGCCCAACGTTCTTAGCATAGAAACGAACAGGTGATGTTATTCTTCATTCGCATACCAGTACACGATAAACGTTACTCGAAAAATATACACAAGACAGTATTGTCTTGCTACCTTGTGGACGTTGGTAAGCGTTCTGCTCCAGAAGTATGCACGAAATAACTAGCCATCTAGTACACAACATGGGTACCGAGAGAACAGAAAGTATACCCCAGAACGCACGAGAAGCCGTGCTACTGTAATTTTTTCTTTGGCGTCTTTAATAGTCTAAGCCGCTTCCCTGACAGGTTTCATCGACTTCATTGTCGAGCCTAGTCTCATCGTGTGCTGCGACATGATCGACAGAGTGCTCCAAGAACTGCCTTCCAGCGAGCCAGACGAGAGCAGTCTGAAGACCAAGCGCAACTCGATCCCGTTGGCTCGTCCCACCAGCACGCCCCGGACGAGCAGCATGCCTTCGTATCAGGTAATATGGTTAGCCAAGCGAGTGATGATGAAATCGAGGTCCAGTTTAGGAGGGGGAAATTTACCGGCGACTTGTTTCGTTGTGCGGGGCACTGAATGGGTTTGGTCCCGGTTCAACCATGGAGCTATTGTTTAATAGCTCCATAGTACAACACAGAGTTCCGTGTTTGGAGTCAAATTCTGAGCAAGGTGGAAGTCTGTAAGGTGCGCTGACTACACAAACCGTCACACCTCTGAGGCGACGAGTCTATCAACGCAATCGTATTTGGCCGTCTTTAGATCAGATTGGAAAATGGTTTATACCTTTTCTTGTACAGTTTCTCAACTTTACTCTTAGAAACCACACTGCAGTTGCATTTCCAAAGGAAGTGAGTCATTTTCAGAGCAAGTAGGCATTTTGCACACTACCTCTAAGTCATTGAATCTGTCAGCACTGTTGATTGCATGTAATATTTGCAACACTACCCATCATCCTGACACATTTTACCAAAGGCTAACTTGAACGAATCATTTAACCTTTAGCCTATTTAGCATATCTTCACATAGTTAGGCCTACATCTCCCGATACTCCATCTAGTTACATTTTGCATTATTGCTAAATGTTAGGAACCGACTTTTCCCTCTGGGCAAAATTCGTGTCGTAATTTGGGTTTTCATCGACTCACTCAGTGTGACCAATAGACCGCTAAGTAAACTCCGATTGGCGCCTTCTCGCCAACCGAAAGCTTCACATGGCGGCATCAGTAAGTGGGGACTGTCAGCTCAGATCCTGCCCTGAGATACTCATGTCTTGTGCTCCACGCGGACTCGGAAAACAGACAGATCTAAAAATAACGGCATCTAATGACGATGTAAACGAAGAGAAAATTTTCCCTCCGTCTAAATCCACCGTTTGTAGTTATTTAGGCTACCTAAATTGCTTGCCTTGCCGTAATTACTCTCACGACCTTCTCTCTTGGTTTCCCAGGGTCCGCAGCAAAATCGACCTCCATCAAGCCCTGGTAGGATTAGTCTAACCAGAAAGCCATCGGTGCCCATGAAGGCCATGCGGAGTTGGATAGAGCCGCTGCAGCTGAATAAGAACAGATGGAAAGAATACGCGGCCACAGGTCATTACATAGATGTCTTTATAAACTTATATGTGTGCATTCCATTCATTTTGTTGCTGTTGAACGTCCAGCTCCCGCTTTCACACATGTCGTGCTAATCCGCCTTTCTCTGATGGGCTACCTTGCCAAAGCTTTCTTGTAATGCCGTCGTTCCACCATCATCAACCCCTCTTCCTTTCCTTCTGTGCACTTTTTAAAAAAAATTCATCTCAAGCGTGTCTTGAATGGCACTTGTGGGCTACATGCTATAGCAATGAAAACATGAAGTCTAATCTAGTGGACTCACCCATTTGAGTTCGTGCATTTCCTGAGTGACTTGGTGAACGGCCACCCGGGCTGAATTAAGTTTATAGGCCCTAGGCACTGTCATTCTCTAGGACCGCGAACCAGTATTCCGTATGCCCTACTCCACGGCTGCCTTAACAACCATGCACCGATATCATGGTTTGAGCTTCGTATTTTCGTGTTGATGCTAAGATGGATGGATATGGAGTATCCGCGTGAGTTTTTCTCTGTAAACATGCGTTGTTGGCAGTTGTGTTTTATAACATTTTATTCCCGGTATGTTGATTGGTCCCCAAGTTTCGTAGGCCCCAGGCACAGTGCTTATAGTGCTTGCTGGATAGTCTGGCACTGCTGCCTCCCAATCAGTCATTTTCTGTATGTCCTCGTCCCGTCTTCATGTTATCATTTTTTGCTCTGCTGTATATCCTAAGGGGGGGGGGCTTTGGAAGTCTGTCATACATATGCATCGTCCTCCTTTGTGCATGCCTTCCGTGGATCTTAATATAAAAACATACTGTTCGCTAACTGTCCATGTACCGCACGTACAACTACTTAATTATACCAAAATTCTTGCTAACCCTGTGACACCCGAATATCTGATTGCCACAACCAGTGTGCAGTTTAAATGCCACTGTCGTCTGAGTGCATATCACCCGTATGCCATCCGAGCTTGTACCGACTATTCACGTTGTTGCCCTTAATTTAAAAGTGCACAAGTCTTTTCCAGTTTATTGAAAGGTTGGTTTGTTGTAATTTTTTACAAATTACAAATCTCTGTGTCTCATTTAACTTCATTTCAAGTTTTGTTTCACCATGGCGTTTTGGCTTTTTTAATTTTTTTTCCTAATGATATTTCCATATTCATGAGCAAAATTGTGATGTCATCCTAGGAAGAAAACCTCCGTGTTACATTGGTGTGTGCACAAAAACAACTCCTTTTGTAGATTTTGCTGGCCTGAGTGTTCTCTTCTTTAGCGATTCATTGTTGTGTTGGGATAAAGTAGTAATCGAACTAAACGTTTTCCTTGAGTGAATTCTGGGTTCACAAGTTGAAAAGAAAAAACCTATGCAGTAAGACACTTCTACCTCTGATGACACCACAGTAACAGTGCCCTCAGTTATTTAGGACAGCATGGATAATTTACAATGTTTAAAAAAATGCATTTTTCAAAACATTTAACCTAATAAAGATGCCAAATAGTTTCCATACATTGAAAAAGAGTATAAAATTGCACAAAAATGATGTCTGGAAAAATTCATTGCAGCTACACATTGAGATATATTTTTAATTTCTAGAACCTTACTTTTCAAAGCATTTCGTGTCTTTGCAGAGGTCAAAGGCCAATCGAGGTTGTCCAGTATGTCAGAAGAGCACACGAGTGATATAAGCATTAACGATGTCTTCCCAAACGACGATAGCAGGGATGTCAATTCCAAAGACTCTTGTGGGGTCTCCTCGCCGAGGCGCAACTCGGGACAGAGGTCAATAGAAAGTCAGAGGTCACCAGAGGACACAAGCCACCCTGTGAGGGCCTGCTCACCCAGCGGCAGCGGTGGAGCAGACTCGAATAACTCTGGCACTAGAGGGCGCACTTCCAAGGGCATCCCCAGGAGGGTGCCAAGTAATGAGGGCGTGCGCCGGGTCAGGCAGGGTGACTCCTCGCCGTCTAAGCAGCCTACTGCATGATACTGCGGCCAGGAATCACCAACGTATGAATTTTTAGAAAAAAAAACTCATGTAAATATATGTTTGTGTGACGTCATCAACATGTGATGAAGTATATTCATACCAGGCTGGTGTGGACGCTCATGGCTTTTTGAGGTTTTCATGGAGGGATGTTGGCATTGTGGCTTAATATGCATCCTGAGTGTCGTTTGTCTGTTCGTCGGTGTAAAGACGACGTCCACAAACTGTGGGGTTGGCGATAGTGACTGTACCAACCTGAGGACTGTGCACGGAGTATAGTGTGATGCAAGTACCCAGACTGTGTTCACGAGGACTGGACTCTCCCTACTTTGTTAGCCAGTGTCAGAAGCCGATGGCACCTACAAACCTATACCGAATAAAACATATAATGTGTACCGTGTTTCCTTCGACTTCAGTCAATGAGACTATCGCGCAGATAATTTAGTTATGACTTTGTCGTTGATAGACAACAGGTAAGGTTATCCTTCCATGATTTTGTTTTGATTTTGTCGTGTTTCCAGACATAAGTTTTATTTAATGAGTTTATTTGAAAGTTGCTCTTATAGCTTTTTGAAAGTAAAATGTTATTGAGATTGAGTTAGATATTTATAGTACGGTAGATAAGAATATTCAGTGAAAAACTTTATTCAAAGTCGAGCAACCACTGGAATACGGAACTCACTGCAGACGGCATGCATCTATATCGTGTTTAGCGTGGTGTTGCACATTGCGAATTTAGAGCAGATTCCGGTGCGGTTTATCTTGCAATACCTGTACCCTTGTGTGACGTGAGCATTCTGGCAAAAGGGACAGAACCGGGATAGGTTTAACTGAGGATTTTTCTGGAATCAGAAAACTTCACTTCTGTGTCAGTCGTCTACTTCAATTAGATATTCCGCTGACAAAACATTGCAGCTTTAGAGTTTCCATTTATCGATAAATCAAATATTTAAGTGCTGTGCTTTGCATTGATAGAAATAAAAGATACCATTTTTTCATTAAAAACTCTTATTCCGTAGACATAATATCAGCGGTTACAAATATCAGTATGTCTAACATCGGGGACAAGCAGCTCCATGTTTTGGGGGGTGTTTTGTTCTGGGCTTTTTTGTTTTGTTTTTGTTTTTTTGTTTGTTTTTTTTTATCTCTCCACTTCGCCCAGTGACTAGTTCCTGCTCATTTTGTTAAAAAGCCTCGAATTTGACTCTGGAATGAGTTGGTCTGACAGGCACGTTCAATGCACGACTTCAACCAGACACTTAGTAATATATACCTTCTTTACGTTATAAGAAAAGCAACTACAAATGGGCATTTCATCGGGTCTGCCTTTCGAATAAGTAGAACAAACAGGTACGCAGTGGGAAAATATTTGTTTTTATTAATATACTTTTGGGAAGGTTTTAGATATTCTCCATTATAATGTACATTTTCCTGTAAATATTTAGAGAATCACTTATTTACATGAACTCCACCATTATTTAGAGGTAATGTTCGAAAGAAGAGAGCTGACTAAACTGTTACTTTTATTTATTCCCTGGTTAAAGAAATTGTATTCATTGAAATGACACCTTACAAAATGTTACAAAATAATCCATCCTTCTGAAAATCCTTGCTAACAACACACAATTAAATGCAAAGGATAACTTATTGTGAAGTAATCATAGTGAGCGTATACGAACCGAATGAAATGTTGATATAAAAATAGCATCATGCGGAAAATAGGGCATGCTAGAATAAGAGAAAAACGCCCAGCTGGTCTTTTTCTTCGAGGGACTAGTAATGCAGATGTGGCTATTCGTGCTGCTGTATTTTATTCACGTCTGTAGGTGGACACGGAGTAGAAATCGTTTCCTTGTCGCATTAAAACAAATCAGTGACAATTATAAAGTATTGAATTTAGATATTTTGGAAACAGTTTAACGAAAAAGTTTCATATAGAACATTACTCAAGGTAATTTGCAGAATTGTACATGTATTTTTCCCCAGGAAAATGGACTAATTTCCTCGTCTTCCTCATATATGATACTTTCATACCTCTGGTCATGTGATCGAACGCGATTTGGTAAACCTATGTTCCTAAAAATTGCCATTATTGTCTTGTTTTTTAATCCCACAAGCTTTTAGGGGTACTAAAGGGAAAAGGTGGAATAATAGCATTACTCATATTATTATTATGCTAATGTTGATTTGATGTTCGTATCAGAAAATTCGTATTGGCTTCCTAAAAGGGATGCATTAACTTAAAGGTGCCTTCACATCGCACTTACACCGCTCAGTGACATTTTAACAAGCACAAAGTAGTTGCATGCGCAGACAGTTAAATACCACTAAAGCTGCCGTAGCGAGTAAGATCATCTGAAGACGCTTTTTGTGTGTGATGTTTTGCAAGAGGGTTTGGCACCCGGCACAGGGCACCCTGAATTTATTTCTCCTGGCCTTTTGCTCTATATTAAATGCATATTCGCTGACTTCAATACAGGAGATTTACAATGGTGCTCCTCCAAGAGTTTGCGGCGCGTTGGCCAATCACAACGCGCAAAATCTGTCGACCCTTGGCAAAGCGCATTGGGTCGACAGATTTCACGTATCTGGTGGGCCAACGCGATGCAAACTCTTGCAGGTGCACTATTGTGAAACGCCGTTATTGTAAAAAAAATTGACAAAGATGCCGTCATAACTTCAGTTTGAAATTTGAAATCATGAAATCCCAAGTTGTTTGTTATTGCTTTATTTCTTTCTCCGCACAGCAAAGCTTGGTGAATTTTCAAAGGGAGTGCGTAGGCCCTATGGCCGGGATCAGATTATCAATTTCACACAATTGTCATATTGTCCATGAAAAATGGGAAATCTTTGAAAAAAATGACTAGTCATCACTGAAGTAGACACGAGTTAAAATTCTCTAGGTTTTCCACTGAATCCAAGAATTTCTATTTTTCTTGACATACTGGTACCGATCATCTCGAATTATGTTCACGCCATCAGACTGCTTGGTTTCAGAAGAATGTTTCAAGGCTGCGTATACGCCCATAAAAATTGTGGTTTATATTTGGATATTAAGCTTATACGTTTGAAATGGCCACATTAGTAAAGAAATGACATATGTTCTTATGGAAGCCACAGTCTCGCTTCTTCAACCGCTTCTCGGAGACACGTCTACAAAGTATGCACACCTCATTTCTAGAAACCAAAAATCATCAACGGTGCGTCCATTTCTCACAATACAGCGAGTAACATGTCGTCCGAAATTAGCAAAATTATGAAAAGCTTCCCCTTCCTTCTGTGGCTGTACCTGTATATCGTAATCAAACTGTAAAAAAAGTATACGAATGAAACTAGCAACTCATTTTATCGTATTTTTAAATAGTTAAAGCATAACCAATCTATTAACAGTTTATCATGATGGTTAATGACTCTGTGATCATAAAGTTATCGACAAAAGGAAATGGTACCTGTTTATTTTGTATGATCTGTTGTGTCTGATCTCCATCTGTTTTCGAGTTGAGCAATGCATGCCCAAAAAGGAAGGAAAGGTTGATGAATTGAGCGATAAAAAAGGACTATGACCCTGGTGGTTCACTGACTGTCAAATTACAACACTTTCCAAGGAAGTGTTTTTAGCGCGCTTCGTGTCTGCGTAGGTAAACTTACGGGGAGTGTCCACTCAAATGGTGCAAGTCTGAAAAGGGGGCAGGACAGGCCCCAAAACACTTCCCCGGCCGGCGCAATAGACCGGCCGGCGGTGCAACCGTGGCATCTCCAATGGACGTCTTTTGAGTACAGTGCATCATCGTGATTTTCTCTTATATGTAGAAAAGAAATTCATAAAACTCTGAAACTCCTGTTGGTTGTCGAGGACGGAATTCTTGAAGGCAGTGGCCAAACACTTTTCGACAAAATTGGCTTTTAAAAAGAGAAAACGCTTATTTTTGTGCTTTAAACACTGGTAGTGCAGTTTATTAAGAGCAGCATTTTTCTGAGACTCAAATTATTATGAGATCAATCGTGGACATTTTGCAAATAAAATGGCTTTATACCTCAGACACTAGGTCACGGCACACTGCTTGGCTTTCCCAGAATGCTTCGCGACTGCACAGTGCCATGGCACAACGGTACCCTTGTTCCGATGTTGTGTGAAAGTCGGCAGGCAGTGGCGAATTACAGTCCAAAAAGGACTTTTGTTCATGACTGTCACTTCCTCACAGACGCCCTTATCTCGACAGGGACATCGTTTGTATACACACTTTGAGGAGAGGACTGCAAATAACTTTTGTTCTGTTGCGTTTTGCTTGCCATAAAAACTGTTCCGTGTCAGAGTCATACTTCACGTTGCTTTTTGCGTTTGATTTATTGTGCATTTTCTCGCAGTGGAACACCTATGGTAAATAGAACAGTCCTGTCATGATTCGGCTTGACCAATACAGTTTTAGAATTCTTTTTCCCGCCGAACGATTTTTCAGCCCGCGTAAAAATCCCCGGATCACCATAGGTTGCTTAGGACGCGATCAAGTGGTGGGTCCGTAGATGCCACGGGCTTACGTAAGTCCCACCTGGCAATGGTTATTGTTAAACTAAATGTGCGTTTTGTTTGTATTTACAACCGGCGTTTTCGTTCCTGATTCACTTTGTTTATATTCATGAGTTTTGGGTAGAGTAGATTTTGATCTTGAAAAGAGTGTCTGTATGTGTGAGAGAACGTTTTCGATCTTCAAGGCGGTAACATCGAGTGTGTGAGCTGAGAATTTTTGCAAGTGACCGGTACGAACTTTCCTGAGATCTCTGAAGCAGCAGATGACGATTGGCCGGAGAAAATCCAGTCCCTGTACGATCAGATCGTCAGATCTAGCTATTTCAGAGCTAGTACGATCCTTCAGAACCCGGTCCTAGAATTCTTGCAACACTCAGCCAAGACATCGTTGAATAATGTTACCTGAAATAACCGTAAGTTGAATATTTTGTCTTCTAAGAGATTGCTAATGAAATGAAGAGTTTGCTTGAATCGAAATTGCCCTGTGTTAATGATTGGATACAGAATGACCATACATGAGCATGATTTGCAGATCAGTAGGCCTATGAGATTCTCTTGATGTATGACAGTTGCGAACGTAATTAAGGTATGTTGTTTCAAACGCAATGCAGTTTAACCGAATAAGAAAAATTGTGAGTTACGCAGTTGTGAAATGGAGAGTAATTTCCGACATTACTTATATTAGACATGAAACTTGAACATGATTATACTGAATCTATTTGTATAGATGGCCGTAACCTTTAGGATTTGAGAATTCACTTCCACTCCTGCGTGTACGTAATATAGTTCCGGGTAACTGAGGTTGTCACAGTGTTTCTTATTCGGTTAAACTGCATTGACCTTAAGTCAAGCTGTCCTCAGAGGAGACTACGCCAGACTCTGTAACTTGGCTGGAACGTCACAGAATTAATTAACCGGCCGAACGCACGTTACGGAGTGGAAACTCATGGGTTTATTGAGTTTTATTAAAGTAATAGAGGTATTAATTACCCTAATTAAGTAGTCCTCTCGCAAATCTCGCAGAAGAGTAAAGTACCTGTAGTAATACAGGACAATTTATCACTTCAAATTTAAGGGCGCATTGTACCGATTCTTCTTACTTCAACTTCATTGTAAATAGTATACATAATCTGGAATGGTAAAATGCACAAGCTCGAATTTCACAATCTGGTTTCAAGTTATTATGTGTCTGAGGTATCTTTACCCGGAGTCATCACTGACATAACGACCAAACTGTCCAGTTTAGAGAAGTAATGACATTCCGTAACCTTGTCCCAGTTCGATACAGCCGCTTGAAACTCAGATGGCTTATCATACAGCACTCCCTTCATATAGCCGTTTGCTCCTAGGGTAGAAGGGTTCAACATTGACACTGTGTCCTCTCCAAGAACGCACGCCTCGTACTCAGGCGGCCTTGACTCGAGTCCATGATCTTCCGAATTTCTCAGAGATTCTATGATATCGGATATTAATCCTTGTAAATACAATGGGCTAATGATGACATCACACTATTTACATATCTGTGCTTTCCTACAATACTCAGTGGACTGTGCATGGGTACATCATCAAAGGCCTATTTACAAAACCGCATTTCTACGGTCATCGGTACCAAAAGACCGTCATCACGGGAGTCGCCAGAATTTCTTTCACGGAAGGGGATAAACCACTTTTTCTGTGGAGATTTTAATGGGGGAAGCAAACCCCTCATCGGTAACAAACTGATGAACCATTAATAATGAGGGCATTTGGAAGGTTTTTTTTCCCTTTCGTCGCTTTTTTTTTATTCATATCTTTCGTTTTTACCCTTTTTATTTTCAATTCTCCCTTCCCGCGTGATATCCATGAAAATCATATCGGTGATTTTAATGGTAAGCACACAGCTATTATGCAACCCTTTTCCTCTCCAAAACACATAAAAATTAAATTAGAAATAAAAATGGTCTGTTGACTGTTGCGCGAGACAGAATAGGTTCAAAGCACACTCAAAAGGACGTTGGAGACGACAAACCATACGGAAAGATTTGCAACTTTAGAGCGAATCGAGAACAATATTTCCGATGGCAATGAAGTTTCTGGTTCTTCTCTCAGGAGTAGCATCACTTGCTTTCGCAGGTGAGTTATAGTGCTCTACCACTTGTTTAGTTGTGAAAATCTAGGCCTAGAAGCTGATGTTTCGTCACATTGTTTATCGCAACGGGCCTTATTATCGATAGCCTTTTGGCATGTTATCTTACCGGGGTCCCCTTGAACCCTAGAAGAGCCGACGCGGACCCACCCCCCCCGACATCTTCTCCATTATCTCCCTAGTCTTGGTTCCAAGACCTTCCAGTTGTTCAACGACACGAACCACCACACGTATTGTACTGTACATTCATGTATGTACATTGTACATGTACAGGCGCTATCACATCAGGGATCGTTTTGACAGGAAGTGATATCCTGCGATGACAATTCGTTTGGGGATAGCGCCCTCTAAAATTGATACTTGTGTGCACGAACAAGAACATGATGTTTCAACATTTGGCACGTTTTATGCAACAATTAATCAATTCTAACATTAATTCAAGTAGTATTTTCTCTCCTAATCTCTTACATATTTTCAAAGTTGGTCTTTGCAACAGATTTTCCGTAAAAGGTCCCCTACATCATGGAGAATCTCTGTTACAGAACAGTCAGAGCTGCGCGTTAATTGTTAATATGAATTAATTGTTATTATTGTAACATAAGCTATGGAAAAAATGTACACTATTTTTCTCTCTGAGTTTATGTTAAATGTAACACGGCCTCAATTGGCATAATTGTGAGCCCAATGGCTCATACTTTACTCTTGTGAGCGAATTTTACCATCTTCAATGTTTTCGGTCTTGTAGACCCCATTTGACGCACTAGATAAAACGGGTATATTATAGGCATAAGCTTCCCTTGTCTCACACCATAAAAATTGCACACACACACAGAGAAAATGGAAGGAAAAGTTTATCTGCCAACCTTAATTACGATCGCAATTACTAATCGTAATTACAATGTATTTAAACAGCCGCGTCCGAGCTACTTAAAATGGATTTTGAAAATAATACTTGTTTTTCAAACTGTGAAACGATCTAGTTTTTTTTCATAAAGTTACTACATTGTTCTTCAATGCAGTCTCAAACGAGTGCACCCTGGTGAAACGTCATTGTTCGAATAAGTAGAGCGAACTTGTCACAAGTGGAATCACTGTAAAGGAGAGTGTGAATTAGAAAGTCGTTGCGAGCACAAAATCAGTGACGGCAGCCCCAGCTAGATGTGATCCCAACCGTAAAAGTGGGCCATACGTCACTTATCATTTCTGTCCAGTTTACAAAAACAGTAACAAACGTAAATAGATGGCAACAAATGAAAAGCGCCTCCCTTAAAAAAATAGGCCTAACCGTTATTTAAGACGGCTATGTGCCTGTTGACGTACCCGTCAGTGTACAGACTTCACTCTGTTTGAACTACACCTCTGAAATAAAACTCAAGAATGGATTCTTTGTGAAATAACTAAAAAAATCTTTCACCAATGCAGGTGCAGCCTCTCCTTGGTACAAGATACGGTTGTTTTCCCTTTCATATACATGTACACACCCTATTGTCCCTTCAACACATCAGTACTTTAGAAGACCTCTGTCATTCGCGTTATTTATCCAATTGAACCTTCTTTTAGGATATTGTATTATTGACACAAAGCTCGAACCCCCTTGATAGCAAAAGTGTAACCCAACAGAGACTTCATAACTGCTTTGTTGACTTTCAAGCGATTGTTGAACAAGAGACAAAGGTACCTGTAAGTTAATTAAGGGCTCATTTTTTCTTGGTTCTGTAGGCCTATAGAGTTCCTCCTGTCAGTTTTTACTGGTGCTTTCAGGAAAACGCCAAAACAGCCTCGGCCTATGGTTAATTTAACTTGTTATATTTTATCTTTCCCATTCTCAAGCACTTTTAATAAAACAGGAATTTCCACGATTTCAAGGTGTCGATCAGCCAAGACTTAGTTCTCTATGCAAGATACCGATCCATTCCTAAAGTGGCTCTAGCAACTACCGACTCAATTTGTTAGGCTGTATATCCAGTGGCAAGGGTTAATTATTTATGAGGACCGATATGAACCACATGTGAAGACGTGTGCGCGGTGTGTTCTTTTTTTAATCACTCTGATACAGTTTATTTTCTTCATGTGTATCACCATAAGCTAACTTGTTTAGCTTCCCTCAAAACATGAAAAATGAAAGAATGAAAAACTACAAAGTTCCCCATAACGTCACTGGCTTTCAGAATCTAAAAATGCAGAGAAAGCATATTTGGATTAGCCCTAAAGGATCAATATTTCAAATTCAACAAACAATGATTGTGGAATATTTCAAATTATCGTTAATGGAAAGACTTTCAGCAAATTGCACTTTCAAAACTGAAAGGTGATTTGCATATTTTACATCACTATTGTCACGTTTTAATAAGAGAATATCATTTACAATAAAATAAGAAAGTTCATGGATGGTTTTCTCCGAGTTAAAAATAGATTATGCTCCCAGCGGCACTTTCTACATAATGTCAGTAAAAAACTAAATGTTGTGCTGTCTGAAGTACTATAAAATTCTTTACAAATTACTTCCCAATGTTACGTTAGAAAAAATCACACTTGTAATTATTCAGATACAAAATCCAAGAAGTGGCAAGATAAGAATTAATTTAAAATGTGCAGTGAAGCTACAGATTGCTGATTCTTGAGTGCTGGGGGTTTTTCGTATTCATCTATTTCATTTCCATTTTGCAAACAGTCCTAGGTTAGCTCATCAAAATATGAACTATATATAGGTGAGAGAGTGGTAAGTTATGGTCTCTACCAAATATTCTAAAGCGTTTTTTCTCCTTTAACTCTCTGCATGGTTACACCTTTTCACACCTGACAAAGATGTGACAACCTGAATTATATAATCCACAAAAATAACAGAAAAGATGAGAAAATATGAAACTGAAAGCTGAAAAATCACACCACGTATACGGAAACTAAACAATATTCACTCTTTAGGGATCACAAATCGATGTTGATCTTGCACTTTGTTCATAAATTCGTTTGTTTCCTCTGTTCATCAGATGGATTTGCACACCTGTCTGAAAAATTCACGGAACCTTAAAAGTGCATTTCAAATTTCAGCTTATGAAACCGCAACAAAAAGTTGCAATTATCCTTTAGTTACACTCACCTCCTTTTATTGAAACAATATCTCCCTTTTCCCTCTCATTTCACGTGGGCCATCCCATCCGGCTTTACACAATACCCGTATAAATCCCCACATCAAGTTGGTGTATTGTCGTTCCTGATATCATTTATTTATGGTCATCTTTAATGAAGGTCATACACCAGGTAGGCTCATTCTTAATGAAAAAGACAATGACGAAACGGTCAGTTTCCTAACATTTCAGATGGTAGTAAACAAGTAAAAATGAGTGGTTCACATTTGTACAGTATAAAAAATACTGCCATGAGATGAGAGACGAAATGTGTAATTAAATGAGGCAATCTGTCAACTTACAAAACAATTGTTGTCCAATGCACTCAAAAATACTTTCTATACTGGGAAGACAAGGAAGTGTCTGTGAATGAAAACACACATCTTAAAGTCTTGTTCCATATTCCTGGATGTTCTGGTCATAGGACTGCAGAGACATATCGAAGGTCCAATGGGGGCATTTTATTATCTTCAGGGGCACTCATTTGACTTCGTACTTTGTTCCCCACCCAAATTCTGAGGAGGAGGCACCTCTTTCATTGTGCAACTGTGGTCACTCAGTTTCCCCATACCTATTTTCTGTCTATAATGGCTGTTGGGCTAGGCTCTAAGCTAAAGAATCTTTCAGATGCACTTTCTTTCCATTAGTTGGTGGAAAGTAGCGGCATTTCGAGTCAACCCATAATCTTCCCCCTCTGTCTTAGACTCTGACCTTGAGAGCTAAGCATCAGCTCCTTCCAAAAAAGAGCATATAACTACTGCCTGAGTCCATGACCAGGCCTCAGTCACTACGATCAGGGCTTCCCTTGACCCTCTGCATCTGGCTTGGGCTTGGGTTTGGGCCTGGGCCGGAATGACTTCTTCTTGGCCACAAACATCCTCCTCTCGTAGTTCTCCTTGGGCCAGTGGACATAGTAGGAGAAGACCCAGGGGCGGGTCATACCCTGGGTCTGCCTCATGGAGTTCAGGTGGTCTCGCTGGGCCTGGTTGAGTTCACGGCGCCTGAGGGCCCAGGCGCGCCGACGGGCCAGCTCTCTCTGGACTCGCTCTCGAGCCTCCTCTTCAAGTTTCTGAATCTGAGTGTGAACAATAGAAAACCAAAATTTCTGTTTGCTATTTTTTGGAATGGATATTCGGGACCTGACATCAATCAAATGGTGTACATGTACTAGAGTTTCAATATTTTAGGTAGGCAGGCTAGGAACATGTTTTCATGTTTAAGCCTGGGGGTTGTAGTGCTCAGGACAAACAGTTCCTGTGCAGGGATAAATGCTGCACTTCTCTTTGCTTATCCAAGCACTGGCAACAACTTTCATTGTCCATGGACCAGAATGTTTGGAGTGGGAACAGCCAGTGCATTTGAACTGTGAAATTTAGAGTATGTTCAACAAATTGATTCTGTCATCTCAAATGTGTGGAATCTCATTCTGACATGTCTGAAGCTGAAAAAAAAAAAAGACACAAACTTTTGGATAAAAACAGAATTTTGAGCTGGGTCTGTGAATGTGTGTTTATGCAAACGTGCTCTTAATTAAAATATTAAACATTGAAAAATGCCCTGGCATGAAGTGGTTAAAGTATTGAGATATGAACACAAACTCAAAAAAAAAAATGGTACTTGCACATCAAACAGTAGTGCTTATTTCTCAGTGCACAAACTGCATATTTCAACTATTTCTATGGAGAAGTATGTCTTCCCTCGTCAGGAAAGATCAGTGAAATACAGACATTTACCCTTTTAATCCTCTCTAGCTCCTCCTGTCTTTTCCTCTCGGCTTCCGCTTCCTGCCGCTTCTGTCGCTCCTCTTCATCCGCCTTCCTCTTCTCCTCTTCCAGCCTCAGTCGCTCCTCCTCTTGCCTCTGCCTCTCCGCCTCCTCTCTGGCGATCCTCATCCTTCGCTCTGCCTCTTCTCGTTCCTTCACCAAGCGGGCAATAGCCTCTTCCTCAGCCTGAGAGTACAGTACAAACCAAACTCATTGATTGATTCCATTAGGATCCTTTTATAACGGTCGCAATCAAATCAGAATAATTAATGTTCGTCTTCTTTCAAGCAGCAAGTGTTGAACTTAAGCAAAGTGTAACAAAGTTTATTTCAGTATCCGCCTTGAGTAGAAGCACCCCTTTAGCATATTGTAGAGCCATATTGTAGAGTGTTCCATCAAGCACCATCTTCTTGGTAGCTACGTGACTGCAATGCATGCATTTCATAATCATTTGTTAGCCAATGAAGAGCAGTTCCCATCAAAGGAGGAACTGCTAAGAAAACTGTGCCCTCTCTTGATCCCATTAAGGGCAAATTCCTTAAAGTGGTGTGATCTGAGTTGCTACCCCGTAAATGTGCCTTCTGTAAATTGTGAAGATTCTTTGCTGGCTGTGAGCCGTGCAATTTTGCCCAGCGCTGTGGTGGCTGCATTTCAAAGCTAAGATAGGATTTACAGTCTTCTAAAATCTCATCCCAGTACATCCACAGCAAGTCGTCCTGTCTGAATTAAACCACAATCTATTCAAATGAATGGTAGTAAAACCGTGCCATTCCTACATCACTGTTCACAATGATACTTGTGACTTTTCTTGTGAAAGGACTTTTGGTGGACTAAACAACCACACTGTGAGGAGGATTCTTTAACCCTTAGGACCATCACAACACTCCCAGTCTGAATTCAAGTCACATGCTATTCAAATGAACTGCAACAAAAGCATTCCTTTATCATTGTTCATCCTCTTACTTGTGACTGGTCTTGTGTCTAGTCTTCACTACAACCCAGCCAATGTATCTCTAACGGCATATCTCTCCACTAGGAGCAAACCCACCTCTCTCTCTAGCTCTCGGATTCTCTCTTCCTCTTCCTCCAGTCGCCGTTTCTCTTCCTCTTCTTCCCGTTCCCTCTCTTCTTGCTCCAGACGTTCCTGCTCCTGTCTCTCCCACTCTGCCTCTTCTCGGAGGCGGCGCTTCTCTGCAGCACTGGCTAGCCGCTCGGCCATCTCCTGCTCCCGCAGTCTGGCTGCTTCCTCCTGTAAGAGCCAGTCATCAAGTGCATTCAATGACTAGGTACTTTCCAACTAATTTGAACATGGAGTTGTTATGACTGATGTCAACTCTTCTTTTCAAAACGATTCTGATGGAGTTAAACAGACCTGACTCGAATCACTGTGACCAAATGATGTGGCACAAATTGACTCAAGAATGAATTTGACTCAACTTTAATACACAGAGTGATAACTGGACCATCTCTCTCTAATGATTGAACTCGACTCCAGCCATTTTGTGAAAATGACTTATTTGGCTCATCATTTGGTCACTCAGTACGGTGATTCATTACAATACTGACTCCGATATCTGTACTCGGACTTGATGCCAACTTTCGGTCCAAATTCCCTCGGACTTAATAAGTATTGGAATTAAAATAGCAGGATTTATAATTTGTAAATCCTGTTAGTGGACAATTGAAGTAAAGGAAATAAATATTAGTGACCTAAGCATCTGCCCCAGTTCCAATTGCCTCTGACTGTGTACAAGACTCACAGACCATATCAAAACATACAACTGTGTAGTGACTGCACATTTTTGAGAATATTCTCATTTAGCTCATCAGCACTAACACATGGCAGTGAAGAATGACAAATATGGGAATTGCCCAGACGTGAACCAGGTAGAGTCATTTGTGCATAAATTGGCAATGGGAAACAGTGCATCTCAGAGAAAATTACGTGCAAAAAGATTCACTGAATGACTAAAAAGTGAAGACAAAGGTTTAATACAGGTTAAACTCGTTATCCGGTCAATCTCCTTGAAATACAATGCATCTATTGCATGATCAACTCATCATATGATAGCACCCTTACCATTTTCCTGCGCTCCTGCCTCTGTTGCTCTTTCTCCAGCTTCCTCTTCTCTAGCTCCGCCTTCCTCCTAGTCTCTCTCTCTTCCCGTGCTTGCCGCCGGGCATCTAGCAGCATCTGCCTGGCCTCCTCCTCGGCTTGCGCCGCACGCTCCGCCTCCTGGGCAGCATCCTCAAGCTCCTCCTTTGCCACCTTTATCATTTGATGACAGAGTAAATTTTCAAAATTAGCTTTAGGAATGAACAAACAACATTTTCCAAGTGCGCTAAGCATACACCTTTGAATACCAGATCACCCTAATGACAGCCAGTGTTGCAGTCCAAATCTGAACTGTTTGCATATATATTTGTACATTTCTTACATGGGCCTATGCCTGTCATCTCTATGCCCGAGCACCTTAATATTCAAGCAAATCAGATACACTGCCTTGACACCTTATTCCCAGTATTTTCTTTCCAATTGAGGATACCAAAAACGGAGTCAATCACAAAGCCAGTGCAGTAGTGGGGTGGTCAGCATGCTCACTGATATTTCCAACTTTCCATACAAGATACCAATTTGCAGCCAGTCTCAAAGACTCCTTAGAAATTACTTATAGTAGGCATTCATCTAACATCTAACACTGATCCTTCTGTAACCAAATGCTCAAAGGACTCTGTCCCATATCGCAGTGATGTATGGAACTCGTTGTTTTGAAGGAAAGAAAACAACATCCATCTGATGGAACTTCAGCGCAAAATTGAAACACCAACTTGGTCAGGGTGTGGGAATAAGTTGGATGTAAACTAAATCTCTTGCTCTTTGTGATCTTAACACCTAATAAAGTGGTAAAATTTCAGAATAACTCTCTGAAATCACAGTCAATCTGCACATTATGAAATCACATTTAGCAAAGTCATTTTAAATCTGCACACTACAAAAATCACTGACGGCAAAATTCAAACTGGACTAAGTTAATAATCTAAGGTAATTTGAACTGAACAAGCAACTTTACCTGTATTCTTCTTTGCTCAGCAATCTTTTCTCGTCTTTTTTGTTCCTCTTTTTCTTTCTTCTTTCGCTCTAAAGCCTTCAACTCTTCTTCCCGGCGCTGTAAAAACAGAGCAAATTAATGTTTGGTAAAGATACAGCACCATGGCGAGAAAGAGTTCTGAATTCGTTTGAGATGATTACTGTACAAGAGATTGTAAATTTAATGGCATGGCTGAAGAACTTCATGCCATGGATATCAGCATTTACAGAAAAACGTTTGAAGAAGAGATGACCAGAATCTAACTTCCTTTGTAAATGTTAACCCTAAGATCCCCCCTTGAGAAACCAATATTTCCAAGACAGGTCAGCCAAAAATGTATACTTTTCCCACCCACGTGCTAAATGCATATGGGCAAGTGAACTTGAGGCCACAGACTTCAAATGGGCAAAACGACAAACTGGACGCCAGAGTGAATTGAAACTCACAGATGTGTATGTCTACTTGTAGTAAGTGTCTTTACATGCAGGCTAAAAGATCAGGCATAGAGCAGGTCAGTTTAAAGGGTTTGCCTCATCCCTCCCTATGGAGAGATGGTTTAAGGTTCAGTGTGTTGTTATCATGGTATAATCACAATTTTACCAAAACAGGAAAAGAACCCTGACTTCAACGTTTTCAACAATTCAGTAACATTTTCATTTCCAAGGTTTTTGAGTCACTTACAACTTTTTCCTGTCGCCGTGCTTCCCTCAGTGCTGCCTTCTCTTTGGCTAGGCTTTTCTTGGATTTCTTCATCTTCCCAGGCTCAGCTTGCTTTTTGAGTTCCTTCTCAAGGGCTTCATCGTCTGTGGCCAGGGAAGCTGCATCATCCGCCCTCTCCTCTGGAACAACTAGAAAAAACAAAACAAAAAAACAGGAAGGCTAAATCAGGATTAAAATCCAGCTTACAAGAAAATAAGCTACCTCATCCCCCCAAATGAGTCTTCAGGCCATTTTATTCTGCAAGTTTGTTTCAGTGTGCATTTCTAAAAACAATTTCACACAACGTGTGAAATTGTTAAACTGAGTTATTCATCAAATGAAATATTATTTCATTTGATGAATAACTCAGTTTTGTATCCTAATGAAAATGGACATGGATGCAAAACATTGAAGGTTTCTGTTGTATAAGACCCCTTAAAGGACTTTAACTAAAAAGATGCTCTTGTGTTTTTTGACTCTGTTTGTTTGGTGGGACACATTTACATCCAAATAATCCCTTTCTGTGAAATAGTCAGGTGTCAATGGCTTCATGTGTAGGGCAGTTCACCCACAGAATATACGTACACTCTCAGTTTCAATGGACAGCAAGTGTATAAAGTGTGTACGGGTAACACTTACCTAGAAATGGCATGCTTTCCCCTTCTTCGTTCAGTTGGCTAGTCTCTAGTTCTTTTGCTAACTGTACAAAATCAAATAGGATTGACAAGCAATAAATGCCAAAGATACTTTAATTTCAAAAGAGACAGTCAGGAGGTGGCAATGAGTACCAATTCTAGAAGCTAAGAGCTGTTGGGATCTCTACTGACCTCTTCTTGGACCATCTTCTCCACTTCATCTTCACTTGGCCCTTGATAGCTGTCGATGTTCAGGCTGTCAATGAACTGTACTCCTGTTGCCTTGGGCCTCACACCTTTTGCTTTGCTTTTTCGTCCAACACGGGGTGACTGTAAGATTAGAGAAGAGATTAGAGAAGCCATTTCTTGAGATTTTGTCAACTTCATAGCTCTCTTTAATTTGGAATCTTTTTTTCTCAAGAAGACCATAAATATTTACCTTACAGTCATTGCACGCTGTGATGTTTTCCCCAGTGAAGATTTTACAATGTATTGCTTTACACAGCTTGTATCTAGTCCAAAATTATGAACTTCAACTACTTTGACCCAGTTTTCCCTAAAAGTGATGCAAATGCCTAGTTCTTAGTCTAGTTCTTAGATTTGTGTCTTGGACTACATTATGAATAAAAAAAGAAAACAAAACAAAACTCTGGCTATATCAAAGATGGATTGTGCATGGTTTGTTGCACCATGGCCAGCACTAAATCAACTGACGAGCTATACACATGTGCAACTTCTTATGGCATATGCACTACAGCAGACGAAGCAGGGAAGGGGGAACCAGGAGAGCCAGTGACTCCCCCCCCCATGGGGGACCTGACCCCAGCCCCCCCCCTTCGGTAGGTCCTGTATGACAGAGCAGGGCTTAATGGATTGGTCTATTAATGGCTGATGCCTGATGTTCTCACAACTGGCCTGGCCCCCCACTTTAAAACTGTTCTGCCACCGCATTCATTTTTTATTCAAGCAAATTTACTTGACCAGTACAGGACAAGCTGCAGATGGTTTTTCAACATGTCTAGATGCTAAAGACTGATTTTTGTTAGAAATTAGAGAAATCTATTTGCTTGGTCAAAAGGAGGGCAGTTTCACTAATAATGGGGACACTCTACACAAGGCTGCATTCCTTCAAAGTTAACAAACCACCAAAAACCTGCATGCATCCCAACACTAGATGCAACCTCCTTTCTTATTTCCCATCTACATAACCTTTACCCCGCTTTTGGCTGCTGGTGGCTTGACCATCGATTTCAGACTCCCAAGATCTAACTTGGAAATCTTTTTAGATGGGGCTGGAGGCTTCTTTGCTTCTGGTGTGACCTTTACTTCTGGAGAGGGTGATCTTCTCACTGCCAAACAAAATGAAAAAAATTAACATCACTGTTAAGAGATATAACATCGCACTCTACACATCAAACCCCTTCACACATCTATCCAATTTATAAATCATGCCATTCAAGTTATTTGATCCTCCACTTTTTTCAAAAGCGAGTTAAGGAGAGAAATGTTACAAGTCATTTCCCTGACGAAATTATTGGTTTGTTTTGTGAATGGGTGTTTCAGGATTTATTCAAGTAAAATTGCAACTTGTTAAATGACTCAAGGCGGGAAAAAAATGGCCCTACTGCACAACAACAATGATCAATCAGCTAATGTGTAGTTATAACAACTTGTCTGGTTTTTATCTGGGACAAATTGCCATTCATACTCTCTGAAAATCTCAGAGGAAACTCTATTCCCATGAAAGATTTTCAAAAGCAAGTTCTAAATCCTCAGCCAATCAAAGTCAGGGACTTTCCACCCACACTGAAACTAATGAGTACAAGCACACTTCAAAGTATTCATGACAGATGTGGAGAAAATTTGATCTGAACTGATAACTTGATTGACACTGAAAACAATGGTTCTCTCAGTTGGCTTGAGCTAAGTCTAACAGGTGAGCCCATATAAATCAATCTGAGGAGACATTATTGCAGTGGTAACAGACTCATCTGAACAGTCTTAAACTTGAGGAAGGCATGCACTTTGTCAAATCAGGACACCTCATTGGTTAACAAGGGTATGCAAAACTTGTGTACCACCTGCATGTGAGCATATGGCCATTGAAGTAATGGCTTGTGTTTCTCATCACTAAATTAGTCTAGAACTTGAATAAATCCTCACACAATGGCCAACAATCTACAAAGGTATGTGAAGGCATCTTTGTTTTGGAAGCACAACCATGCTAAAATTAAGGTAATTTCATGCAAAGAGTGACAATAGTGCTGTACCTGCGGCTCCTCCAACCTTGGCCGTTTTGTCAACAGTGGGACCCAACTTGGGAGGCACCAGGGTCGTGTACGGCACACCCATCTCATTCTCCCTTACTCTGTTGACCACGTCCGCTAAGCCTGCTCGCCTAGCAGGCAAGCTGGGTGCATGGTCAGGAACAACTTCACTTGGAGACACTGACACGCTCCCCAGTTGATCCTGTACAGCGCCCTCTGTTGGTAACACCCCTTCCACCTGTGGTTCTGACGTTACTGCTTTTTCTGAGGGTACAGGTGATGTGCCTGTAATAACAGAATGAAAACAACAACCATATGAAAGAGTTTGCCCTCCAAGCATTATTTGCCCTACATTTTGATGAAGGAAAGAAATGGAATTTCCACTGCAGTGTGATATATGTAACAGTATTATGCATTAACTAACCTTTGCTAACAGAGGATATTTCATCTTTGTCTGCTGTGGATGAAGGCAAGATGTCATAACCATCTGCTAATAGTGCCTCAGTCTCCAACTGACCTCTTCCCTGGCTCATGCTAGACCTGCCCGAGGGAACTGGACTCACGGCCTGGGGTCTTGGACTCGGTGACTTGGCTTGGGAGCCGGGTGGGCAGTCTGAGCTGGGACTCTTCAGTCTGGCCGACAAAGCTGGGCTGAATCTCTCCTGGCCGCTGTCCACCGGCCACTGGCCACTGTTGGCACTTTCTTGTAACATGTCAAGAGTGTTGTCCTCTTCTACCGGGTTGTCAAGTAGCAGTGCATCATGGTCCACCAGCAAGGCATCTTGGTCAAGTCGATCTTCTAGCGGCAGTGTGTTGGGATCCAACTGGCTGTCTTGAATTGTTGTAGGCAGGCTGGTGGTTCCTGAAATGTAGGTGTGGTGGGAAGCAGTACTAGGTCGACTACCCTGTAAAATTAAAGATGTTACACAGCTCTATCAGCGATCCAACAGAATTTTGCATAAATTCAACATTGCATGCACTTCAAACTGATTTCAAACCATATCTACGATAGCAAACTGAAAATTCAATAACACCTTTAGCAGGAAATGATACATGGACTGCAGACCTAATAATTCATTGAAATCAGAGAACTAAAAAAAATAAATTTTGAAAAACACGAAAAAGAGACCAGGCTTTTTGCAAAGAACATATATACACGTATCTCTTACAACCATCGTTGACAGGCAACTGTCCTATCTTCATTCCAGTTTCATGCAAGCCCACGAATGCTGATTTATAGTGCTTTTAAGGAGCATGTCTGGATATCTTAAACCACTATCTTAAAGTCTAAGCCTTGATCACATAAAAATACCTACAGTGACCAATATACGTAGTACTAATAATAATAATAATTACAACATTTGTAATGCGCATTCCACAACGTTTCCAAGCACCATTATTATCCCTGCACATTGGGCTCACACATCATATGAACATTCCTGAAACCATCTCAGCTCCCTGGGGAGTATACTAGCCTAGTGCTGCCATTTCGGCACAAACGGCTAAACATAACCGTGTTTGCCCTCACAGGTACCCATTTGCTCCTGGGTGACTTGCCCAGGATCACAACGTGCTGCCACCAGCTGGATTCGAACCCCTGACCCTACGATCAGAAGCTTACAAACCCTAACCACTAGACCACATGCCTCCATGCGCTGTGCGACTTACATAATAATGCACTGGGCTGTAAACTTGCTGTTCCTGGGGCCAGTCCTCATCTGCATTGAATGATGCGACATCATTATGTTGACTAGTCATATCGGTAACAACATCTGCCAGTGAAAGAGCATACATACATTGAAATGCTATACAGTTATTCCATGCAAGCGAGCCTTCATTCTAAGTTTGCATGTCATTAAGGCGCACTGCCCTGGAAAGAAAATGTGCTGTAGCACGACCATCATACTATCAACCGATTTAGCAAACACAGTAGTCTAATAGAGGCAATTTACAATACGGCATGCCACCATGTGTTTGCCTTGACTGGGTTATTTTTTTTAACTGAAACACAAAATGTGTATCAGGCACATCTAAAAAAGTTAACATTGCCAAGTCCTTGGGAAATGCTTTATGCACAGATGTTGTTCGTTCTCCCGTAATGCACTCTGAAAAATACCTCTCTGTGGAAACATCATAAAGGTTCAGAGTGAAACAAATTCCTGTTGTCAAACTCATATAATGGGCAAGTTCTTCTTCAAGTGTCTACAAAATTCACTGTTATAGTTCCTAGCAAGAGTTGCTGACAAAAATACAGAAGGGTGAAAGAGAGGCATCACGAAAGACAAATGTATCTGAATTTCAATACCTAAACTTCAAATGTACATAGGAAAAAAGATAACTAAGGAAGAAGACACATTTCCCGACAGAAAGATCACTAGAGACTCACCATTACTGACGACAAAGTCTGCTTCAAACAATGACTCTTCGGGCCCCTGATAATACTGAGGAGATAGACCACCTGACCTGATGCTGTCGCCATGGTAACTCACATCATCATTGACCACTATTAGACTTCCCTCGTGTGACAATGCAATGCTGTGAGCATTCTCACTGCCTGGCCTCTCAAGCCCACAGTCCTCGGCTGTCAACATGCCCATGCTACCCTGTGATGCACCGCCGAGTGACGACACATGCGACCGCACCGAATGGGCAGACGAAGCAATTCTTGACTGTGTCGAGTGTGCGCTTCCTTGTCTAACCAAGCTGGACTGCCTGGACCGAGCACTGCCATGTCTAGGGCACGTGTCCTGAGATGGCTGGTAACTCACAAGATTGGAAGGATAGGGGGCTTTGATTGGATGACCCAAGTAGGGTGAGCTCTTCAACGATGCTGCAAGTCGCTCAGCAGACAGTGATGAGCTTCTGCCAGATGCTGAGGTAGATGGCCTGTCATAGGAAAACATGTATAAGAGTTACTTCATAGTCTAGTCAGGAAGATCCATGATATTTTTCATTTTCAACTTCAACAGGCAAAACAATGGGCTAAGAATTCAAATCCAACAGCCCAGTAATTTTTGTTTAAAATGGTCCTCACTCCTTCAACTCTTCCATTTTAACAGAGCCTTCCAGGCACACTCTTTGAATTTGAACTTTGACAAAGCCGTGAAGCCTCTTGTATTAAATTAGAAGTGGATGGGTTGTTCCATTCTCAATAGCAGATACAAGACGCTCATAACATCGCATTTCGTATCAAAAAGGGACCCTATGTCCAAGCAGTATGCACATTTCAATTTAGAAATTGGTAGCATATGCTTTACCACGCTGATGGCACATAGATCACTCTACACCTGTAATATATTCTCTTCTGTTTAGTAGTATATAGAACAATCTTCTGCATTTACAGTTCCTTCAGAGGATCTATAGGTCATAGTTGCTTTTTTCGTGGGTCTTAGACCATGTCTATGTGGTAGTGAGTAGGCAATGCTCATAACTCAACACAAAGAGAGAGATTTCTTATTGTGCAGCACTGGACTTCAAATCACTCAAGGGCGGGTTTGTGGTTTATTTTGGAGTTCAGTGCAATTTCCTGAGCTTTTTTCAGATGAATGAAACAACATTTTCACCTTGACAATGCACTCCTGGACTGCTGCCTGACACTGCCCGCGCTGGAAAGGTTCAATCTCTGAGATGGGCTGGCCAGCCTCCGGACATCTGGTGATAATAACCCTCTGACCTCTGGTGTTGCCCTGACCTCTGGTGACCCTCTGTGGTCAATGCTCTGTAAGGCAGCTGTCAACTCACCTGCTGAGTCCACTGACACTAGGGATTGTTGGGATGGGGTCCGTGCCAGACTTCGCACCCTGACAGAAGAAATTGTTACAAAATATTAAATTCCATGAAACTTCAATTTTTCAATTTGTGCTAAATTTATTTTTAAAGTTAAAATGCAGTCATCTAACTGATTCCTGTGATAAAGTCATTTAGGCTGAAACTTTATTCATTTTTAGATTATGACAGTGTCAATTCTCTTTGACTGTATTTGTCATATCCTCTGGCAGTATTTGTACAGTAACTGATCCTTGCGATTTAACCCTAAAACATTCTATTCTTTTTGAGCTAAACATGGACAACTGCAGCTTAGAAATAAGACATTAAAGACAAAACAGCTTTAATATAAACCGTATGGTGGCCAGTGCAGGAAAAAACAAAAGTATTGCAGAGATATCACTGACATGTAGCATGAACAATCCTTGGCTTTTTAAGGGTTGAGTACAATTAGTAACATCTCATCATGACTGAAAATGAGCAAAGAAGAGCAGTGTTTGTCATCCTTACATGCTTCTGGACTGCATGTCCCTCAGATAGAAGACAAAGTCCGCCCCGGGCTGTGCCCTGTAATCTACCACTTCCTGACTCCCCTCCTCATCACGTATAAACTGCATATGAGTCTCCTCTCGGAAACTGTTGTCGTCACTGTCACTGTCCTCGTTCTACAAAATCAAACAAGACACATTTTATACATTTGCAAAAAAATACTGTGGATTCATCTGTGCAACATTAAGAAAGTTCCTGGTAAGAAAAAAATCCTCTGATGAGGCCAATGCAAAAGAGAGCACAAACTGAACAAGGTCAGCATTCTCACCAAAATTTACTGCAGTTGACCATATATGCTGCCGCGGAGCCCAGTTTCGGGCACATAGGCTTTACACACAAAACCAGGGAGCCCAAAACCGGACAAAAGAGCTGGGCCTTGTAACAAAAGACCGTACTTAGAACAGAAGACCGAGCTGCTGGGAATTGCCAACATTTTTTTCAGTTGTCAACAGTGGAGGAAATCTGTCATTATTTTGAGAGGTTATACCACTGTTTGTGGCATTCAGCATGAGTGGATCGCCACTGGGGACAAAAGCGCTCAAGCGATGAGCCATACAATACCGTTGGACACTAATCTGGCCCCTATTGAAAAGATGCCAGTAGTGCACTGTGCCAGTTTTGGGAACAAAAGAAAATTGCATAACACTGCACAATCTGGGCTCTTTTTACAAGACGGCAGGCCTGGCTGAAATATTTGGACGCCAATAGATGTTGTCTGTCAGATTAAAGTAGTCACCAGACAGTTATTTGTGGGGGTGTAAACGTCCAGTAAATAAAGCTATGATTTTTTTAGAATTTTGAAAACAGAAAATCTTGAAAATCTCCCAGTTTTACGTCATGCAACTTCAAATTCCACCCAGCAGCAAATGGTTAAACCTGTTCAACATTTGTGAAATTGATATGCTAACATTTGATTTAAGGTCACAAATTGATAACAGCACTTACATTAAGCTGAGGATTAACCTGTTAACCAGCCCAGTATTTGACTCGAACTATTGATCTACAGCTAAATAAACCACTGGTGAATTTACTTTTGGTAACAAAATTCAATGTCTATGTATACCGATAGATACAGGCAGTAAATGTTATATGCCATCACATCAGAACTATTAAAAATCCTGAAGTACATTCTCAAGACAATTAATGGATTTTGACAAATATACCATACCTGCAGGTGGCTACCATACTGAAGTACAGATTTGGTCAATTTGTTGACTGTGCCCAGTGTCAGTGAAAGCTTGCCGATGTTTTTGCCATCTTGATCATTCTTAAAATAGCATTTTTGGTCAGTCTCTGAGAATAACAAGTTCTCTGGAGTAGTGAACAACATCAGTGCACCCTTTCGGGTCATGTAGGTCTTTGGCAGCTCAATTTGACCATCTGGCCTATGACTTTTGACCTCGGATGATGACGTCAGTGCTTTGACCAATGCCTCTTTGCTTCTGGCATGCTGCACAGAGACACTCTGAAATTTTGTTCCGTATTTGGCAAAAGTGGAACTGGAAGAGGTGTTTGTGGCAAGATCGGCCTTGGGCTTCTTGGAATATATACTGGCTGCCGATTTGGACCGTGAGAGTTTCTCTCTGGATGCCTCGGGTCTCTGAGGAGAACTGCATACAGACTTGGGTCTGGAGTACTGGGTCTTGGGAGTCTTTTCCTTGATGGCATTGACGAGCGAGTCAGCACTTGGGACCAACCGAGTCGAAGAGGTATTGGCCACTGCAGATCCAACAGCTGATTTGACTCGCAGTGGAATGTTGACTGACTTTTCCAAGAACTTGGTGTCTTCCCCAGCAAGGCTGGAGACCAGGACGGGCTTACGATGACCTACCTGCTCACAGTTACAAAGACAAAATGAACATCACTGTGAACACACAGCTATCTGCAAAGCTTATGCTGGAATTTGGATTGCATGGAGATAGAAAGATTCAGTAACATCTTTCTTAAACTTTGTTGCTTTGAGACACAAAATGAGTAAAGCTTTCACAAGCGCAAAAAGTTCTCTTGTAAAGATTTTTTTGGACAGTTAACAAAAAGCCACACATCTGAGTAACTCTCATCTTTAATTTGCCTGGCTTATAACACTGTTCCCTGGCCATATGAACCGAACAGGCTTTGTGGCTTCCAAGTTTTAATTTGTGCCTGTTAACAGAACATCAAGAAGACGGTGGACCAAGAACTGAAAAAGAGAGTTACTGACCGTTCCATCCTTGGCTACCTCCAGATCCCCCGCCCAGGAACCACACCCCCTTGCTAGGGTGCTTAGCATAGTGACTGCAATAGGCAGTAACTTCTTTCCTTGGGTTGTTTATCCGGATACTGAAAATGAAATGATTTATGCTAATTGTTAATTCAATTACGGCAAATACATCCAGGGGCATAACTAAACATCCGCTTAATTTTATGAGCTGAAATTGCACTGGTATGTTCACTACTTACGCTGTAAAAAATCCACTAGGTTGCTAATTGTAGAAAACTTGCCTTTTCCTCGTTTAGAGCAAAAAATGTTGCCTTTTTTGCCTTCCCACTCCGTATGATTTTTTGCATGACTTGTACATTACACAGACTCCTTTGTATGGTTAAGTAATGGTACCCTGTACGAGAGCCTGTCTAGTTTGCACCCAGACTTCAGCACCTACGGATGTCGTTCAGATCTGCGAGAGTACCTGTCGATCTAACTTCTAGTAGAAAATTATGGCTGTCTTGTTGCAGCTAATATGCAATGCTCTTGGCTGGTTCCCTGTCCAGTCACACACTGTTGGCGGCATATCATTGGTAGAATGGCTCACTTTCTGTAATGTGACACAAAAGTGAGGAAACATCCGTCGCTTTTGTGCAAGTGGGGCAAACTTCGTACGGAGTGGGAAAATGGTAAAAAAGGAAACATTTTTTTCCTCCGAACGAGAAAACAGCGAGTTTTCCACAATTAACAACCCAGCAGATTTTTTACACCGTAAGTGGTGAACATACCGGTGCAGTTTCAGGTCATAAAATCAAGCAGATGTTTAGTTATGCTATGGATATCCCGGATAAATTTTTCGAAAGAAATCCCTATGAATCGGGAAAAGGCAGAGTATATGACGGAGGAGTACTTGTCGGGCCCTGTTTACAGGTCTAGACAAGGTGGCCTACAGACCCCATGCTGCAGGGTAAATTACCGGTACACTAGCTGTGCACAGTACACTATGTACATGTTGTCATTTGCTTTAATGGCGCTTTCAGCAACTCGGGCTATTTGCGCCAATAACTGTACGTTTATTCATACAATTTATTAATCAGCATCACATTACGGAGTTAGGAAGAAGGTCCAGTTTTAGAGGCAGGAGGAAACTGGAGTACCCAGAGAAAACCTGCGAGAGCGAGTATGGACCAAATGCACTTAAAGCCTGGGCCAAGCTGGGACTCAAACCCGGGCCTCATTGGTGCAAAGCGAGGAAAGAACCACTACGATAACCCGCTCCCCCTCACAATGTACATGTACACCATAGCTTTGTTTACACTGCACTCAGCGACTTTATTGTTGCGGTGTCTACACCTGTGCTGTGCTACGTCCATGGCACAATATCATATGCAGCTGTAACAACACGTAAAAAGTTCCCTTCCACCATTTCCACGTCAAGTACTCCATGACTGGATGTTATTATAGACTCTATAGAGGCCTACCGTTGCACCACTTGCATTTGCTCGCCTTTGATTATTCAATCAAAATTTATTTAGCAAAATACAAATTTACGAATCAACTGGTACTCACCATTACAATGATTAAAAACTGCCATGGTGTAACTATCAAGAAGTGAAGATTTCTGCGTCTTCATATGTTGGGGTGTAGTTTACAGGTCCATCAACCTCCCGTTGCTATCATGTTGTTGTCTGATTGATTGCCGAGCCAGCAACAAAAGCGGACTGTTCTACTTTTAAAAAGAGGGGAGGTAAGTCAAATTTACCGACAAAAATATTCTTAAAAAGTTAATAAGTCTTAAAGTGATGCTACATGTTATTTTTTATTTGGAAAAGTGTATTTTTATGCAAAAGGGTAATTTTTGAACGAAACCAGTGATTCAGAAAGATACACCATACACGAAGGTAGGAGAAGATCCCCACCATGAATTAGTAGGAGCACTCAATATGTTCTCTGTCATATCTGAGCTATGAGCTGAGGAGGAGCAAGTAGACGAACAACCGAACAATTGTGACCTTTTACCTTTGTAGGGCTTCACCAAAATGGTTTGTGTTTTACATTTCTACACTTTTTGTAATCGTTCAAATCAGCTACTACTAGCAACCATCAGTATTTTTAGTCTTTGTTACGTATGCTTAGCATGTTTTTCTAAATGATGATATGAATTTTATATGCAAGAACTATTTAAATTATCCGTTATTGCATGGTAAAGGATTGGTGTTATTTACAACCGAGCTGTATACTAAATCGTGTATACGTGGCACTCTCTGTTGTTAATCATTAACGCTCAGGCGGCGAGGCATAAAAAAGTAGGCCTAAACAGAAATGCTCTAGTACAGTGTCGTGTTTGGAAAATTGCATTTGAGCTTGGGAACTACCGGTTCGCCTATTAACGTTGTGATTAGGGCGTTAGGCACCAGTAACATGCCCAATTTCCAAGATTTCCCGGTCATTGCTTGGTCATGCTGGAGTCGAATGGTGGCTAACACCTAGGCCTACATGGCCTACGTGTAGCCTACTTGGAATCTAATTTCAGACTGTAGCACTGGAAATTTTATTTAAATAAGGCCTACCACTACCAAAATCAGTTTGAAACAGCAAAACCTTCGAAAAGAGCTCTTCGATCGTGTTCAGTAGGCCTAGGCCTAAATCATGCATTGTAAAACCTTCAGTCAGTTAAGGCACACATCACAGACTGCCCTCGTATTTGGAGAAGTCCCTTTATTCGAGGATGAAATCAGTCCCTGGAAAGAGAGAATGTCCCTCTAAATGGGGACAGTTTTTTCAAGTGGGCTTGGTGATCCTACCATTGCCAATGATTGCATGCTCTGGGGATCCTTTTAAATACCCATGGCTGCCGTAAAAAAAAATCTACCATTTACTTCTACAAGTACAAGCAGGAGTCTGCAATGACACATAAAGGGTGGGAAGAAGGCTTCATCAAAACACTTTTTCTGAAAATCAATTCCTTATGGTACATGTATAGTATCAAGTGACACGGCACAAAGTTCATAAAACAACTTAAACTTAATATGAATGGAAAATGTGGGAGAAAAATCTATGATAGTATGTGGATATTTTTTACCTAAGCCCACTTTGGAAAAATGTCCCCTTTTAAAGAGTTTTGTCCCCAAATTAAGGGACTTCTCCAAATACAGGGACAGTCCCTGAGTTGTGATGTGTGCCTTTACTGTCAGTTTAAGACTGCCTGTCAAAGGTATTGTTTTCATGATACATTTATGTAATGTCATGCCCTGTAAATTTGAAGATAGAAAAATTTCATTATTTTGACCTCATTTGTTGTAACGCTCATATTTACCTCATTCAATTTAAAAAAGAGAATTGATTTTCTTTTTTTCCAATCCTATCAGGCTTCAGTGGAGTCAATGAGCCGCTATTTGAGCCCGGTCAATCCGGCTGTGTTTCCTCATCTCACCTTGACTCTCCTGTCCATCGGCATCTTCTTCACAGCTTGGTTCTTTGTGTATCCTTAATGCTAACCGTCCTCCATCCTCCAAAATCCTCTGGATGCTTTTAGAGGATTTTGGAGGACTGAATTTGAATGGCAAAAGAGTGTGTCCGATTGTCAATGATGCATTTTGCCATTTGTTTTTTGTTCAACCTTCTATTATTCACGCTCTGCTATGCATAAATTCACGCCTGGAGTATACTTGTCAGAAACCATCCACACAGGTCCTGGATACCATTTGCACTGCCTCCACATAATGACAGGAATTGCCAGAGGATTGGGTTTGACAGACTGGGGCAGTATGGGCCATCAGCATAGGCTCCAAGGAACACACAGGGGGGTATTTAGGGACAAGAAACCTGATATTTTGAATTATGTAGACTGTCTCCAATTTTGGCATGGAGGCTGTTGAATGCTTTAGAGATGGATAGGATTAAGAATTTCACCCATAGCACCTTTACTGATTTTGGTCATGATGCCGTCTGTGATATCCCTTGTTCGGGGAAATTTTGTTTGTCTCTCGAAGCAGTTGAGCTTTAGTTCTGTCCATATCCGGAACAGGAACTTCACATCCAAAGCTTTTAGTTGATGAAAATTACATGTTTGGATGCTCATTCAGAGGCCACTTTCTTAAGGGTTCAAAAGATTTTCACAGATCATACGATGGCTGATTAAAAGCAAGAGGAATGCCCTGAACCTGTTTTATTTGCGATTTGACGGGGAAGGAAGGTAACTGATACTTAGGTTGCATTAAACCACAGTTGAATACGGATGGTCCTTCCTTGACTGCTACGACAGATATGAGGTCACATCAACCAAGTACACCCGTGATTTTTACAAAGAGCTGCTCGTAGCTTTGGTAGCCAGTCTATTCATGGGCTCCGGCATCCTGTTTCTGTTACTGTGGGTGGGGATTTATGTCTGACCAGCGTTGTATCTACCTGTGTGTCTGTCCCCGTCTGTCTTAAATGGTAAGCATTTTGTAGAGCATAACGGCAGGTGTACGGTAGTTTGTCTGGTCAAAGTTGTTTGAAAAATTGCTTCCAAACCTGGATTTTGATTTTCACTCTTAGCATTCATGGAAAGGAGCTTGTAGCTTTAATAATTCAAAGGAGAGTGGTATATTTTGTGCTATGGCCAATGAGATCAGTGCTTCAAGGGTCAGATCTTGAATCTAGGTTCTTTATAAAGTAGATTTTCAATTACAATTTTGGCAGTTGTATTTTGCCTGCACAGATATTTGACCAAGCTCCATGTAAATTGACATCATGCTTTTTTGTTCCTCTTTTTGACAGATTCAACTAACATAAGTGCTATCCCCTTCACAGCTCGTCAGTGCCCTAAACTTGCAGCTACAACGTACATCAGTAACAGCCCTTGAGAGGTGTCACAGACAAGCCATCACATTCCAATATTATACATTAGCTTTGCACTCTTCATGAATCACGGGCAGTCTTTCTAATCTGGTCTGATCAACATACATATACTATTATGCTGGTGAAAATTAAATCAAGTACTAACTCCTAGGAAGCTGTGAATGTACCCTGTCGTTGCAGAGTTTTTGTGAATGTTCTTGAATTTTCCAAAATCCTCAACCATGATGTGATTGAAACCACTGGCATGGTCACTGTGTTTCAACTTCCAAGGGGGCATCAGACCCTATGCAGTGTAATAGTGGATGGACTGTAATCCTTAAATCCTGCAAAATCTCTTAAATCTGTTAGATTTTGAAGGATGTAGGAGGGTGTGTTGTACTGACATTGAGATCTCATAATATACAGTGTATAATGTACATGTGATTTGACTATTGTAAGAAAACTCAAAGATTTTCAGGTTAGGATGTTCAATTTCAAAAAAAGTGGGATTTATTCCTTGTTTAAGAGCCGCAAGTTAATGTTTTACACATATCAGTTCACTTGCTCTCTTCTTAATTTGGATACTTGTCATTTCTGTGTGCACCATTTTTCACTAGCTTCAGCAGCTCAGTGTCCGGAGGGGGAATGTTGTGGCTCTGGCTAGTTATTAGTTGCGATTAGCATGCCATAATAGCCATAGCCTACCCATTTCAGATACAATCCATGATTAAAGATTGGGATCAGAAAGTTGGGTTGGAAATTTAAGGTTTCAGTGCAAATGATCTATTGTTGCTGTCACGATTAGAAAGGAAACTAGAATTTCTTTCTCAAGTGGAAATAAAGCGGTCTAAATTTGATAAGACATGGCTGGATTTTATTCATTTTTTGTGAAAACATTTGAATTTGTCCCTTGCAAAACAAAATTGTAATTTAGATGTTCTTTAATCAAACACTGACGCACTCGCATCTGTGATCACTCCTTTTTTTTTATTTGACAAATCACCTGCAGGACAATTCACTCAAATGGCTACAAGAAAAATGTTTTGGTGTATCAAAAAGGAAATTGCAAACCGACCCAGGAGAATTACAGCATGCCCCTCCCATAAAGGCTTTGCTGAGCACTATCTTAAGACATGGTTTTCTTTCAATGAACCAGTACAACTGTTTGGGTAAATCAGAGTTTGTGTTAAGCCAACCATGGGATTCACTGTAATGCCATTTCTAATGGCACGTCTTTGTTTCTCATCATCTTCAGCCATGGTTTATGCAGACCCAAGGGCACAAGTGTGATTTCATCTAATAGCTGGAAGATTCAGAGCCACAACCGAGAACATGTATCGAATATGCAAAGAACAAAAGATTCCAATCTTAGTAAGGGATCTGTCCCATTTTGAGGGATTTTTGGTGCAGAGGATAACATGAAAACTTAAGTCACCAATATTCAGCTTTTTAGCTGTTTTTTTTGGTTGAGCTGTTAACCCCGAATTTCAGCTTTTTTGTGCACCTGTACACCTGTATTTCAGCTTTTTGCTAGCTGTTTTCGGCTTTGATTTTAAGTGGCCAGTCACACCCCTGAGCAATACTGAGCATAACGGACATTTTAGTAAAGAATGTCAGCATATTAATGCATATTTGCCCAACGTTTGCCCCTAGGAGGCAGATAACCCCCTACTGTTTGCATAATGGATATTTTTAAGGTAAGAAATTGTAAGGGCAGGCCAGGAACCTTGTACAATGTCTGTGCTCGCTCTTCAAAGACGACGACACTTCTTTCATCCAATCAGGTCCAATCAGGGACCTGGCCTTGTGAGCAATGGCATCAGTGAGCCAGTTCAGTTTTCCAACAGGACATCCACACAATGGAGTGCATTGTAGGTCATTTGAGAACATGGATGCATTTATTCCTTGTCGGCTTATTCGTGCAGCCGTATGTCGACTAACACTGAAGATGTTGGTGCTGGCATGACATCAGGTGCTTTGTTCTTGATTGACCTTGCCTTTTTGAAATACTGAACTGGCTTGTTCTGCCTTTGATTGGTTTCAAGTTTGCCCTCAGGAGAATGCTTACTCCCTCTAAAAACCCAGTATAAATAATGCTTTCTCTCCTATCAAGATGCACACATTACAGCGACACACAATCAGTACCACACAAACTTGAAGTGACATCAATGGATGAAGAACGTTCCCGCTGTTGTTAATGTCTGATTCATCTCTTCCTAAAAAGGCAAACAGGAAAAAGGAGAAAAAAACCAAAAATTTGGGTCAGATACATTTTGAACCCCATTACAATGAACGCTTCATTTGACTACATGGAACATACCTCTTGGTTCCTTATTCTGTCTGAAATACAAGCCACATCTCACAACACTGAAGGAAGGAACACTATTCCTGAATCATCACGCGCAATGCTCTAAAACATGCCTGCAAAATTAAGTTTTGGAGGTCCTTAAATTTAGCAGTGCTAAAAGTTAAACTCATCATGACGGACTACAGTGACCGTGGAACTCAGAGGTGAAGGCACTTTCAAATGACGACTGGAATCCTACTGTGACATAGGGTCTCATCCTTTGGGAACAAGTGACGGCATGAGACAGCGAGTGCCAACATCACTCGGTTTCTCTAACCTTGGCGCAGCCTTGACGATGTCATCCACACGTAGAATCATCTCAGCTGCCTCAGCTGCGCTATGGAGGACTTGCTTCTTGAGTTGGTACGACTCGATCACGCCCAGCTCAATCATGTCACCCACCTTCCCTTCATTCATGTCTAGAGATGAATCAATAGAAACTGAATATTTAACTTTTCAATGCCCTCGTCACGTTCAAACGACTTAACACTGAACTGCTGCACAAGGCACTGGAGATAGCATTGAGCAAAGCAGTAGTCACCACACTCTAGTTCTCGAAAGGCAGTGTCTGAAATAGGCTTCAAGTGCTATACACAACAGCATCTACTGTGCACAGACCTGTATGTTTGCACCAAATCCTGGCATGCTTTGAGTCTCAAGTCACTCGTGTTAAAGAGTCCAAAAAACATGAGTCACTTAGGTTTGATCCTACCTGTGAGACACCAACACACAACAGTGATAGTGGGCACCGAAACCGCACAAAGTGCAGAGAACTCTCCCTTACACGTTTTGTACGTGCACCCCAGCTTGCGAGCATTTCAGAGTGCACATTCAACTGAAAACTGGTGGTGTTGACTGCCTGTTGATTGGGCACGGGGCTCGACCAGCATACGGAGAGTGTGTCAAATGCAGTGTCACGTCGGTATTTTGCACAAGTAGCCAACAAAACTGTCTCATCAAAGCCAGATACCAATCTACGTCATTTGTGACAACTTACTGAGTCCCATGGTGTGCTTTCCCTGGGTGTGGAGAGCTCTCAGTTGGGCAACAAGCTGTGCACTGTCATACCCTGCGTTGTCAGCTATGATGGTAGGTAGCTATGAAAGAACATCCAACAAGGTTTCTTCAGTGCAGAATAATTCAAACAATAAAACAATTAGAACACTGAAACCAGCATGCGTACCTTCAAGTTAACCAAATGTAAGAATTCCTGGCTTAGCAGAAACAGGTTTCCAGCCAATGTCATGCAATGTTGTATTTATAATGACTGGTTCCCGGCTGAGTTTAACAAATAAATTTCTTAAACAATGTTCAGCGAGTGGAAAAGGCATTGACGGACTTGATCATCTGCTAACTGGCCCGAATGATGCATATCCATGCTTGTCAGAACTAACCTTAGTGAGGGCTCTTGCAAAAGCTTCAATGGCTACAGCCTCCTTCCCGGGGGTTTGTGCTGCTAGTTGGTGAACTGCATTGGCCATTAGCATTTCGGAGCAACCTAGGTTAAGACAATGAGATAATGGGCAACATATCTTAGAGGCTGGTGATTTCATATAGGCATCAATATTGAATCCTACACTAGAGGGATCACACGAGAACGCCAAAGGTTCATTCTCAATTGCAATTTGAAATAATCACCTTAACCACTTCCTGCCAGGTGGAGTTAGCGACAAGCATCACCAGCTGCCGGGCGCTTTTTAATTTTTTTCCATGTTCAAAATTCTTCAAAAATTAGCATTTATTGTATGCATACCCTCAAACAAATGACTGTCTTGTGGCGAGTCTTATCTGACAGGCAACCTCCACTGACGTGTGAGTATTGCAGCCAAGCAGGCTGCCCAGTAAAGAGCCCCCATTGTGCGGGTGTTGCGTAATTTCCTCTTTGTTCTGGAAATTGGCCCAGTGCATTGATGGATGGTGTTGTCTGTACAAATCCAGCCAGATTCCACGAGCACCCAGTGGTATTGTACTGCTCATCGCTGGAGAGCTGTAGCGCTTTTGTCCCCGCTGATAATCCACGGGCACCGGCAGTGGCAAACAATGGTACTATTTCCAAACATTGAGGGATGACCTCGGCTAAAAATGGTCAGCACTCTGCAGACAGCATATGAACTTTGATTGACAAGTCACAGCAGCTGACTTGACAGCAAGTAAACTTTTTCTAAAAACACTGAGCGACTTCATATTTTTGTTGTAAAGAAAGTTCCGATTTTGGGCACCCTGGCCAAGCACATACAGCCAAGGTCTCTGGTGCAGGGCTCCCCATCAAGAAGAGGTTAAGGGCTAACAACTGACAAGTGAAAAAAGGTCCATAGTTCACTCCAAGATCAGATTACTTCATAACTGTGACTGAGAGCACACAAGAGCATCCTTAGTCATTAGGTAAACTGAACTTACGAGCCAACAGAGAAAAGTCCTGCAAATCTTTTGTTTTGCTAATATGAGACAGAGTACAGCCAACTGTAGGCACATCACACAAACTGCACTGCCTGATCTTTCTCGGTTATTTTGGGGCTAAATCACTCAATGGCCCCACTGTAACAAAACTCTGAGTTTAAACCAAAGCCCGCAAATGGCAAGATATTGTTGCATTAAGCAGGGCTCCTACCTGAAATACTGTAGGGTGGATTAAGGTCAAGCTAAACAAGATATGCTGTGGCATTACCTCCTCCTAGTACCGTCTTGTAGGTCTTGGTGGTCTGTGACAGAACACACAGGGCATCGTGTAGTGAGCGTTCCACCTCGTCTAAGATCTGCTCGGTAGCCCCACGGAGAACAATGGTGCATGCCTCACCAAGGGCTACGCCCGAGAAGCGAATCAGCTTGTCCTCCCCTGTCAAGGTCAATCAAAGACAATGTAGCATTTGTTATTAACAGCTTGAGGAGTGGACAGTCTTGACTTTCAGATTTGTACAAATACACAGAAACAGACCTACTAGTTTTCAGTGGTAAAGTTTAACAACTGTGTCATTGGAATTGTAGAATCCTTCCACTTTAATCCCATAAAATTAGATTTTTCAAAAATGAACGTTAGTAATGCCACTGTAGTGACTAGACAAATAATCTTAGAACCTTACATTACTTAGAACATCTGAGTACTTTAAAGTTCTCTGATGTCACCAATGGCATTTTCTTTGCCCTTCTAACTTTTACAGGGCATCAAGCCTTGAGAGAAGTAATACTGGCTGAGCTCTACCTCCCTCAATTCTACACAATCCTCAAAAAACTCCCAGGCCGATTTTTAGAAGGCTCTTGGAGGGAACGGTTTATAGCCTACCAATCATGACCTCCTCAATGACATCACAGTGGCCCAGTTTGACCAGCTCTGGGTGATCAAACGTGGAGACAATTTCTCCGCCAGTGACCAGCGCCAGACGCTCAATGCCGTCAAAGTCAGCATGCTCGATGGCCGTGATGCCGTTGTCAGCAAACAGCTGTTCTGGGTAGTTGTAAATCAGCTGCCTGTTGGACCCAAATTGAGTTTTCATTCTCATCTGCTTGAATCAATCTGCCTTTCATGTTACTTTTGTTTTGGTATTTCCAAGATGTATTTTTTGGGGGGGTCGGGGAGATGTTAATTTAAATAACGGGTTTTGCCCTTACCCAACGTATATATTGATAAACACTGTATGCTCAGTGCTTGTCCGAGAGCTTGCGAAAAACTTCACAAGCTTACTCGGGTGGGACTCGAACCCAAGACCTCCTGCTCACTAGTGCAGACGTCTTAACCACTCGACCATCAAGCTTGCTGGGGTCGGCTTTTGTTTCGGTAGGTACCATCAAAAATTTGTGATGATGAACACTACATGGCAACCTTTTGGAACAGTTTGGACAGGTAAGAACATGTATATGCCCCTTCAACGAACCTAACAAGGTGGATGTATTCCCTATTGCTTTATAGAAGACTACTGACAGAAGGACAAAGGGCAAAGTGCTTTGGAGGGTTTAGCGCAGCAAAGGTTAAAAAACTAGTTAGTAACCACAGACTTGCGCACTCAGTTCATTTCTATTTGTTCTCATTTAGAAACCAAAAACTTTAAATGGCAAAGTTATGATTTTCACAGGTTTACAAAATAAAAGAGTTTTGCTTTTTTTCTCCGGCACGGTCGTCAGTTATGGGTGGCTTAATGATACAAACAGCAGCTTATAACGGTCTACCTCAAAGGGATTTAAAATGAACAACTATGGTTTTGAAAGCAGTTTTAAAATTTTAAAATGCTGCTCAATATCACGTCCTTCAATTTTGTCTTTAACACGACAGAAAATAGCAGTTCTGACACAGGCTGGAGTAGAAACTCCATTGGTAGAGAAAGCAATATTTTCCCAGTTCCCTGTAGGCATTTCAGTACCTGTTGATGAAGACGTTGATGTCATGCTTGACAATCTTCTGTACTTTCTCCTTCATCTTCTCCTTCTCAGCCAGCTCTAGTTCTGCAACCTTGGCCATCGCGTCAACACGCACCCTAGAACCAAAAACCTACGACAAACAAACAAATCAAACATAAGGGAGCCTTCCATTTTCATCAGGGTCATTCTATAAATTTAGGGTCAATTTTTTTCTCGTCCAAGTTACGTCTGGCATTTGATTTTAAAGTTAAGAACTCATTGTAAATTTCAAAGACGGAATAAGTACTACAAATTATCTGCCAAACAAATAATGGTTTGAAATCAATTTCAGTGATACATCCTTTGTCAAACTTGTCAGATGGTCACCATGTCAGAGGTAACAGGGACGGAAAAATGTTACACTTTGGACCCCAAATTAATGGCATGGCCCATCAGGAGTTCAAGGTATTCTTTTTTAGAGATTACATTCTTTACGCTTTATTTTTACCAGAAACTCATCAGAACATCAATAACCTATTATGAAAGGACTTAACATATATGACAAACCTAAGGTTTCAATGGTCAGTAATCAAATCATTTTCACCTGTCTACATGTTAAACTGAGGCTCTGGCATGCTGCTAACCTTGCAATAGCATCTCTCAATTAAGAGACTATAAATTACAAATCACATTTGACAAATCAGAAAGAAAAATTGTTGTCCATGATAACTCACTTTAATCTTGTCAGTGTCCATGGGGGTGTTTGCAATGAGAATACGTGCATTCTCCACCCTCTTGGGCTGATTGACTCCGATCTTCTTGTCCAGCAGAAAGCCAGGCTCTAGGTAGGAGTCGCTCATGTTACCTCCCAGCTTCTTGATGATCTGGATGGCCTGAAGGTCCGTTTTGCCCTGAAAAGAAAAAAAAATTAGACTTTGAAGAATAAAATGAGTATCAGTCAAGAAAAAAAACTTTTCAGAAATGGCAACTTCCTGAAATTAACAACAAAAAAGGACGAAAACTCCCAAAACTGCTTTCCTCCACTAACATCTGGCTGTGACCTTGAACACCTTCACACAGCCGTAGCCACTTTTGCACAGCTCTTTCACATGAGCCTCAAAATTCCTACCCTGAGAACCTAATGGCAGGTTCTTTGAAACTTAGTGTCCTTCAAAACTTAAACCACGTGTTATAGCAGCAGGTCTGGGCTTTCCTCGCTCTACAGAAATCTTCCCAAACTAAAAATACTCATGGATTTTGAAGGCCTTGAGAAGGTTAGTTTAATCAAAATATTTGACTAATTT
Organism: Acanthaster planci; assembly: GCF_054643075.1. Classification (NCBI taxonomy): domain Eukaryota; kingdom Metazoa; phylum Echinodermata; class Asteroidea; order Valvatida; family Acanthasteridae; genus Acanthaster; species Acanthaster planci. Next base: position 19,018,742 of record NC_141779.1, read on the forward strand.
TCAGCCAATACACCAAAAATTTTACTACATAATTTTCCACAGCATTAGTAGTAACATTTGTGTATTCCAACCATTTTCACAGGTCACATTTTTTAAGATGACTGGCATATAAAAATCTCTGAAGTTATTGAAGGATTGTTGCAAGACTGCTACCAAAGCCCCACGATGTCTTTGCCTGACAGCATTGTATTGTTTACCTTCAGTCTAAGCACAGCATCGACAGCTAGGTTTGCAAACATCTCTCGGCCCTGCTGAACAATCTTGGAGCTGAGTGTCGTCATGGCAATGTTGAAGAGATCCTTGCGAAACTTCTCCTGATCGGCACTAAAATTACAAACAAGCAACAAAACTTCTAGGGTTTGAAAAGAAAAGCACAGGGTAACTGGACTCGGGGATAAGTGGCATTTGAATACAAGATCTGAAGCGTTGGTGAGGTGTAAACATTTTTATCACTTTCTACACAACATCCTTATTCAAAGTTACCCAGACTTCTAACATTCTATGGGTCTAAGAAAGTCTGACAGAACAAGAAGGTACACGTAAATTCTTAGAATAACTGGTCAACGGAAAACAGCTTCATGCAAACTGGAACCTTTGAAACGCCGGAGATAAGACCATTATCCCGACCATGTCTAGTTCAAGAGAGACGTACTTATCTCTGCAATGAAGGGAGTTTGAGGTTACTATGCTCCATATGTGCACATGCAGTCTTGTACCTGTTATCCATAGCAGCTTCAGCCAGTGCCTTGTCTGCAGCCACCACAGCCTTCCGCCAGCCAGCTATGATAGTCTGTGGGTGCAGCTTCTGTCCAACCAGGGTCTCTGCTTCCTGTGACAAACGAGAAGCAAAGAATTTCCTGATCACCAACTGGCGCCACAACTTTCACTGACCTTTCCAGACTAACACGACACATGCTGCAAGGGCTGAGATCTCATTATTGAAACGTTCACTAAAAATCACTGAAGTAGCCAACTGAAAAACTTAGCATGACCTGTCAAGCAATCCTGGTAAGTGTTCAAAATTGACAAGCTAGATGACGCAATGTAATGATCAACGGGCTGCAATGATTTGTATTACTGAATGTTCAGTGTGTCAATCATAATGTGGTGTTAAAATCTGGCTTCTCAGTTTTGACATTTTAAGCATGTTTATTTCATTAACATAAGCATATATACCATTAGAACTTGAATATTATTATTTTGTAGCACTTTAACCCTAACCTTCCCCAACCACACACAATTAAACAGTAATAAAGTGTTTAATTCTGTGAGGATTGGTCTGGTAGGCCCAGACAGCTGGCTTTTGCATTGGGTTTGGCATACCTCAGCAAAACAAAGTCCAACAGCCTCTGTGCACAAAGTCCCATATGGGTGTTTAACTTTGTGTGAATGGGGAAGGTTAGTTCCAGCAACCCTTGGGCAGTTAGGGTTTAGGAACTTGCTCTTAATAGACTTTTCACAACAAATGATCAGATCTGTTGTCAAAAGATGATTTAAGATTATTTTTTAGGAGAGGAGAGGCAAAGAAAAGAGTAACAAGGGGGTAATTGAATCAGTTTAAAGGCATTAGGCAATTTGATTTCATGTAGACCATTACAGTCATCCCTTGTCTTAGAGTCCCGATGTGAGGTGCTTCACAAAGCTTTGACACCAGCTGGAATAACTATATGTGCTTGGGCAATCTCTACTGATGATGAGGCCAATTCCAAACTATGGAGCCTACTAATAGGGGAATGTAGAAATGACAGGAGTGTGTCGATCGTTACTGTATCTCAACAGGATAACTTCAACATACGACTTTGACGACAGATTTTGTTGGCTGTTCTTGAAATTATAAAAAAAACCTGGGATAAAAAGGAACCTTTTGCCTTTAATAACACTAACTTACCCTCAGCAGTTCACATGCTAGCACCGTCACCGATGTTGTGCCATCACCAACTTCGTCATCCTGCACTTTGCTGATTTCTAACGACAAGTAAATGTTGAAAAGTTGACGACAGGCCTTCCTACATGTACATTAATAACTGTAACCATGCTTCTTAAACTCAAACTGTGGGTTTTGTCAGGTTTTCGCTGGGTCAGTAGGATAAGTTGTGATCATGTTGTTCACCTTGAGTGTGTCAGCCTATGACGACTTCATTACTGAACAATGTATTCTCTCATTCACCCATGGAGTGCACTTTGACCTTAACAGTCCCAAATGCTACAAAGTACTACTTAGTAGTAAAATGTAGTACCCAGCCCAGTCGCTTGTAAGAGGACATGACATTATTATTCTCTGAAGCCGTAAAATACAATAGAGAAGACAATGTACCATACAGTGCTGTGGCACTATGAATGCATGGTTTCATTGTTCTCTGTATGAGTAACAACGGAATAAACCTAGCCAGAAATAGTAATTTGTAGCGCTAGGTCCTTCAGGCTCAGAGTGCTACATAGTATTTTGTAGTACTGAGTACTCTAAGCCAAACAACGCCCGGTACTCTTAGGGTTAAGGTATGCACATTGTACATCCATGTTTACGTTACTGCCAGTGGCGATATTCTTTTATTTCTTAAGTTTTCTGTAGTTCTACATATAACCTTAAATCCAAAATTCCGCGGAAAGTGTTTTTTTAGAGATGAGAAAACTTTGTGTGGACCTTACTTTAGCCCTAACCCCCTAGGCTCCTGCACTAGAAAGCATACTGAACCTCACAAAATCCAACAGGTTCATGTACTTGTACATGCAGGGTAGTGTACCAAACCTGATAAACTCCAACAGAATGAGCCCGTTGGAGTTTGAGTGATATGGTATGGATGGGTCTATGCAGTACAGGATGACTTGCACTGAACAGTACCAAACCTGACAAAATCAAGCATAGTCCAACAATTGGTACAGCAAGCCAGACACTGCACACAATGAACCCTGTGTGTCCCAACTCACACAGAATCCAACACCATCTCCCTGGGCCTTTCATCCCAAGTCTCATAAAATTCAACAACAAGTTCCTCAGGTACGGTACCAAACCTGCCAAAACCTCACAAAACCTGCTGTTGGAGTATGGCAGGTTTTGGGCAGTTAGGGTTAGTCCACAACATTTTTAGAAAACTACACTCACCCATTAGCATTGCATGCAAGCCGGAGTAGCAAAAAGATAAGGGGAGTAGCAAAAAGATAAGGGAATTTCAAGAGAGTTAACAGCACGAGGGTCCGAAGTTAATCTGGACTTCTCATGTGGTGGACCATGTACAGTGTACATGTACATCAAAATATTTACTGGCAACTCACCCACAAGGATCTTGCACGCCGGGTTGTCCACACCTACTGACTTCAAAATGGTTGCTCCATCATTTGTGACAATCAAGGGTCTGTTCTTATCAGGCGACTGAAGGATCTTGTCCTGCACGGAAGCAAAGCAGATTGGAAATGCAAAAACCGGAATTCCTCCAATAGAAAACAGAAGTCTGGGAAGAAGTTACAACTTCCTGCTGCCAGAATTGTCCATCTTTCATATGTAACATGTACTTTAGTTTGTACAGGACTTTTCCTATAATCACAAAATTCAGTGCCAAGAAAGACTCATGATAAAAAGCAAAAGATAAAGAAACACAAACCACTGACAGGTCCCTGAGGTTGCCTTGTTCACTTCTGGGTTACAAATATCTGTTTGGAATGTTATTTTGTCATATGCTCAATTCTCTTCAGATTTCTGCTTCCAACATCCTTAATTCTCCAAAATCTTCCACTGTGTAAGAACCAAATTGCAACTTCTCTACACATTAACTGTCTCAGGCAATGTATCAGCCCAAGTAAAGAAAGATTCACTGGGCGTTCTACCGGCTCAAAATGCCACAAAACCCCAGGTGGATTTTGCAGAATCTGGAGGGATTGGAACAATGTCTTGTCCAAGACTCAGGTGACTGGGTGACCAGTACCAATGACATGACTTACCATTCCTTTGGGTCCCAAGGTGCTCTTGATGAGGTCCCCTATGGCTATGGCTCCGACAAATGACGACATACGAGCCGTCTCTGCCTTCTCTTCCTCCGCATCCCGCTTCAGGATTTGAACAGGGGCCAGCTGAAACACAACAAAGGGATGCTGATGAAGTTACCAGAATATTGGCAAAATACACCGAAATCGAACAAAACTTCCACAAAGCGACATGGGGTGGGTACAATGTACACACACATGCACGCATTTACTGCTCTGTGGAGAAATCACGACCAGCATGCTCAGTGCTGGTTCCTGCCGCGCCGCTGACAAAGTAATAGCAAGAGTTGACAGGTGGGAGCCAGACTACAACTACGGATTCCACAAGCACGTACGTGTACAGTTCAGCCACTGTGGCATGGCCGGCAGCGGGGAAGTTGTCTGAACCTTTCAATGTCACCTCGAAATCTATCAAAATCTCTGATAAGTCACAAACTGGTAGTCTCTTCTAATGCATTTATTTCAATGGTTATTTTGATATACATGTACTTTGTCATGGTTCACGAGGATGATTTTTGGTAAGACTGTGGCTGGCACAAACACTCAGTGGTCAGTACATGCATACCGTATGGCTGCCCATCCATCCACGGTCATGTCATGTTTTCGCATCCCTGCTGGGTCTCTTCACATGTAGTGTGGAACAGAGCATTTTCCTTTATATTTTCAGAAAATTTAATCGTTCCCATTGATCTTTGGCAGTGATGTTCATTATATTAAGCCAAAACTCTTTATTTTCGGCACGTACATTCGCTTTTACACAGTATAGCCCATAACCTTGTAAGGAGAAATAAATTATGATGGTAACTTATAATTGTACACGTTTAGTTCAAACCCCAAAAAACTGTTCAGACTGAAATAAAAAAATTAGCTAGTCATTTTCCACTGTTGCACATCGAAACAATTTTGCACCATGGAGCTTCTCAAAAAGAACAAGCACATGTAAAACACAATTATACAGTCAGGAAACATATCATATATCTCATTGTTTATTAGGCATTGCCCCCTCCCCTAGCAAAAGCAGAAAAGTCAAGCCCCCTCCATGCCCTCCCTTGATAAAAAAAATGGAAAAAGCAAAAAAAAAATAACGTCATCATGATAACTAATATAGAAAACAGCGATTGGTTTTCACGACATACTGATTAAGGAAAAAATGGATATCGAACAGACCTAGTACAAGGCCCATATCTGCCCACTCTCTCATGCACGTGTAGTCGTCAGCAGCAGAGAATGCCACATTAGCTGATTTATCAGGGCCTACCTACTCGACCTAGTACTCACCTAGGCCTATCATGCCTATGTAAAATCTCAAATCATTGCAAATGCAATTATGATAATGAGATTACACTTTCATCATGTTCATGAGACATGAGGGCCTAGGCCTTACTTCAGTTAACATTTATGTTCGGCATTCTTCTTAATGACGATGACTATTATTATTATTATTATTTATAACTGCCTTTATAATAGACCCGTAAACAGGGCCCGACGAATACTCCTCCGTTGTATACTTGGCCCTGTCCCGATTAATAGGGACTTCTTTCAAAACGTTATCCGGGACATCCAGGGGCAAAACTAAACATCCGCTTAATTTTATGAGCTGAAATTGCACCAGTATGTTCACTACTTATGCTGTAAAAAATCCACTAGTTTCCAAATGTAATTGTAGAAAATTCGCCTTTTCCTCGTTTGGAGGAAAAAACGTTGCCTTTTTTGCCGTTTTCCCACTCTGTACGAATTTTCGCCTGACTTGTACATTACACAGACTCCTTTGTATGGTTAAATAATGGTGCCCTGTACGAGAGCCTGTTTAGTTTGCACCCAGACTTCAGCACGTACGGATCTCCTTCAGATCTGCGAGAGTACCTGTCGATCTAAGTACTCGTAGAAAATTGCGGCTGTTTTGTGTTACAGCTAATACGCAATGCCGTTGGCTGGTTCTCTGTCCAGTCATACACTGTTTGCGGCAAATCTTTGGTAGCGCGGCTCGCTGTAACGTGACACAAAAGTGACGAAACAGCTGTCACTCTTGTGCAAGTGGGGCAAACTTCGTCCGAAGTGGGATAACGGCAAAAAAGCAACATTTTTTCATCCAAACGAGGAAAAGGCAAGTTTTCTACAATTAGCCACCTAGTGGATTTTTTACAGCGTAAGTAGTGAACATACCAGTGCACTTTCAGCACATGTTAGTTATGCCCCGTGATGTCGCGGATAAAGTTTTTGAAAAAAATCCCTATTAATCGGGACAGGGCCCAGTATACGACGGAGGAATATTTGTTTATCTGTTTACGGGTCTAAAGGCATGGTCTACCCTTACAACTGCCTTTAATAACTGCCGATCAGCAATGACAGGTCAAAATCACAGTTGTCCAATTACTGAGCAATACAGGGACTGGCTTCAGCATGTAGGCCTACATGTAGGCCAATGCCATCCCAACCTGCGTCAGAGCCTAACGCCCAACATGTAGGCCTACCTGTATGATCAAAGAAGGACCCTAAGCCTACACGTACATACAGTAAGCCCATACTTGCTACACGTGAGCCGAATGGGTTGACAATTAAAAATCTTACGTTTAATTGACATATTTACAAGTGCTATTAGGAGGCTATAATCAATCGTACAATCACTCCCTTGTAGGTTATTAATGTCTCAAAATACAAACAAGGCTTACCATTGTGTTAACTTGTTAAGAACTGGTTCTATAATGAAAATGTTGAGCTCCAATTTAGCAGCTGATTCTAGAAAATTCGTCTACATGCACCTCTCCCTGCACGTGAAATTACATATAATTCGATACTTCCTACGTCGATTGATGTTGATATTTGATGGAATCGAAACAACTGTTTATATGAATATAAACAATCAATTATCATTACATTGTACCGGTAAGTGTTAACCAAGATAAAATTGATTAGATCTCTCTATTTGGGGGCGAATATTGGCCCAAAACGGAGAGTTAAAAGTATTTTATAAATGTTCAGTATTCGATTTGGTATCGACACTGCATCACCCTCCTAAGCGCTTTCCCTTCACAGAAAAATGCACGCTGTTTTCATTGCGAGGGCGCCCCCAACATCCACTGCTAGTGCGGTTCCCTGTGATTGCAGCAGACCTCAGTAATTGGTAATCTGACGAGGGCATTCCCAATAGTGTTTTTCTCCCCCCCCCCGGAACAATCCCGAAGACGCCCATCGGAGTAGACTTTCAAAGTACGGAAGTTGACAAACGAGAATGATTTTTTTTAAATTAAGAAAGATGCGCATTACAATTTTTATATAGGGCTAGGCCTATGTAAAGTCAAAGATTTGGGATTTTAATTAATAGATCTAACATAATGAAGTCAAATACTGCGGATTTTCATAGATGGATTTTTACAATAAAGATACAAAAATCTTCAGTTGATTAAATATTCAGTTGTGAGTAGTTGTTTGGCTTTTAAAGACCTGGTTTATACCACTGATCGAAGATTCTGTTTCGTTAATTGTGTGCGAGTGGTTCAGCTGCGCGCCACGATAAACCCACGATAAATTTGTAGCAAAATTCTATGGCTAAAAAAGTGATGAACTGTAAAGGAACAAACGTGCACGGGTTTTGGTGTCGATGTATCGATCTTTCAGAAATCCTACTTTTCCTTGTAGCCATATCGAGGAAACCTCTCGTGCGACTTTTCCTTTCTGTTCTGTTGCATGTCATGCAGTCATATAAAAACGAAATTAAGATGGAAAGCCTGCGGTAAACACCATGCAATATCTCTTTTTTGAGTCTGTGTGGTTCTGATAAGAACCGGAGAGGCTCAACGTTTCGGACAGTGTGCTCTGTCCGTCGTCAGGAGACTGAAGAGATGCCGACAGGGAGTGGGGCTTATATGCTGGTTAGAGGTACTGGAGTGTGACGGATCCTGCTGGATGTGTAGCCAGGTGGAACGGTGGATCCTCCTGGGTACTGATGCATGTAAGTTGGTCATGGGCTGTGGTGGGGGAAGGTTGCCTGGGTATAGGAGACCATGGGCGGGGGGGGGGGAGTCTTAGGGTATAGAGGACCCATCAGACCGGGAGGTGAGGAGGGGCTGCCAGATATCGCTGATGGAGAAGCCGATGTCTTGAGGTACGGTGGGGTGCTTGGAGATTTCCAAGGCTTCTCTAATGCGTCGTGGTATCCGTAGATGAGTTATCACGGATTTACAGGGTATTAATCCCCTATCTGAGATGCTTATACTGAACTTTCAAGATGTTGTCATCTTGTGTATTTTGGGGGGGGGTGATCAGATGTGGACATTCTTATCCCTCGACAGATCAGACTAATCGCTGCTTGGGCTCTCATTTGCAAAAAAATGAGGCGAATGAAGTAGCATATAGTATGGATGTGCGATCAATGGTGTTTGTTTAATTATTAAGTCAAATGATTATTCCAAGCGGATGACTTTGTTTTGAAATAGTAGAATCCCTTTTTCTGACGGTTATACTTTGTCTATCGGAGTCGACTGTTGGCGGTCAGGGAGGGTAGACTGTCCAAAACAATGAGAAATCGTACTAGTTCTTCTCAGAACCTTACTTCCATACGAGATTTCAGCTTTATACTTTCTTCACCATGCCAAATCCACATTTTTAGAAAACTAAACGTGTCTTGTTTTTCCCCATCAGACGCCTCCTTCATTTTGCTGTTGTACAACAGGCATATAGCCTTTCCATATTTTTGCAAGTTCTCATCCGTTTTAGTCGAGGACGTTGTATAAAACATTTGTACTCAAAACAAGAAGTAAATTTCTAGAATCCACAAAACAGGTATACTGTTACATTGTTATTTTTTCTTGTAAGAAAATGTTATTCACGAAATAAGGCTCGGAGTACAAAGAATAAATATTTAAGTGAATTTTTGCATAGCCTTCGAATTTTCGAACTTCCATTAAGAGCAGGGATTGTTGATCATTATGGCTGGCTACGTTGCTTATCAATTTTGCAGCAAAGATCTTTTACTTCGAGCGGATGATATATCCATGTCGCATGGCTGGAATCAGCCCCTTGCGGAAGGTGATGTCGAGCAGCTCCTGGACAGTAGCGACCTGGGGATACTCGTGCATGGCCCACTTGAGGTAGACCAGGAACTCGCTCCAATCTACCTCGCTGTCCTTATCCATGTCGATGGCCTTCAGAGCGCGCCGTGTGTCGGAGCACCGGTTGCAGGAGAAGTACGGTGCCATGAAGCCGTTGTAGAAGGTGTCATACTGCAGCTTCTCATCCCGCTGGACCTCGTCCTTCAGATCCCACTCGTCCCATTTCTGGCGCACCTCCTTGATGAGGTTGTTGGCATTCGGGCTGTGAAGCTCGATGTTCTCGATGCAGTCTCGCATGTATTCAGTGATCTTTCCCCTGCGCGGTCAAGCAGCATTGCCAGCCCCACCATACTCATGTATTCCTCCTTCCTTCCTTCGTTTTGTGTTCCAAATCTTCGGTGAACTATGGATCTTTCCCGAAAAAGTTGACCAGGCGCAGTCTGGATCATCTCCTTGCTGGCCATGATGGTGATTCACACAGGAGCCTTCTCACCGAAAAAGCTGGCCAGATCGAATTCCTCGGGCTTGAGCTAGATCGAAGACGAAGTCAGTGGCTCGGGGACCGAAGACCGGCTGCTTGTTGTGGGGGAGCTGGCCCGCGGTGATCAAGGTCACGTTAATAGCGGCCTTCCTCAGGTAGGTGCAGTTGTATTTCTCTAGAACCTTCTTGTAGCCAAGCCAGATGAGGTTCAACAAGGACGCAGGACGAGGCATTGCCCATGGAAGCCCCCCGGCGCAAACACTCGCCCAGATACCGTCAGCACCGTCCATCAGAGCCTGCAAAAAAGAAAAAAAGAAATGATTGCGACTTTGACAAAGACTCAAATGAAGAAAAAAAATGACCTTTTTGGTGATGGTACATGGTTACTTGTGTGGCTTCATCTGGTCTGTGGTTAATTCAAAGGGTTAAATGGTACAGGTACTTTTTGCGGGCCCAGTGGGAATTAAAGAATACATGAACTAAAGCACAAACATATGAAGCCCAAATCGTAAGAATTACATACAGCGAAATCAAATAAGACGCCAACATTAAAGCCAACAATACTTAGGACATCTTTAGATATTAATAGGCCTATGATTATGACTAATATAGGTTAACTTTGTACCAACCTGTAGAACCGTGGTGTCCAGGAGCCAAACTTCTCATGTACATGGACTAGCAGGTGTCCCTTCCAGTTGTGCTTGTCCATGGTCTTGCGGATGTACGTGGCACAGGCACTGTACTCTTCTAGGTCCGGCAGCGACTTCCCTCTCGGCTCCTCGAACATCATTCCGAAGGGACCGACCTCTGGCGGCAGGTTGGCCAGGAAGGCCACGGTCTGGAACATCCGCTCGGGGTGGTCGGGCATGGTGTCCGGCAGGTCTCAGAAGCAGTGACCATCACCTTGGCCTCCGGGTGTAGATTTTCGTGACACAGATGACCCACTTCTTGAGCAAGGTGCACATCTCCGCCATGGGGAACTTCTGGAAGTCGTAGACCCCGTCGCTGAGATCCAACTCCAAGATGACGTTGCACAGGCCAACTTTGCGAAGTTTTCGTATGCCGACGGGGACCGACTCGGTGTCTGGAATCTTGTTCTTGGTACCTAAAAGTAAAAACAAAACATGACATGGGTTGGGAAAAGTTCAGCCATATCTAATGAAGGCAGGAGACTAAGGGCTTAGCGACTGAATGATTGAATCCGTATATGGAACTCTTTCCCCGAGAAAAATTTGAAATTCTACCTTCAGTGATCTCCGAGAAAGCCCAGAGACCCTGACGGTCCTCGACTCGGTCTGTCAACTGCTGTATGAAAACTTCATCCACGCGGGTCATGTGAGAGAAGGATCGAGGCTACGATGGTATGCTTGAAGCCGCACTTCTTCACCTCATCGAAGATCTGCCATTTGCTCTCCAGAGTGTGGTCCCGTAACTGCATGCCTCACGGTGCTCTCCCTGGTCGAATTGTCCAACACAAAGATGTCCAGGTTGCGGAGGGCTTGGTACTTCTCTAACCGTTGGAGACATCCGTCCTGTAGTCGGCGATCACTTGCTCTTCCGAAGAAGACATTTTTTTTCTCTCCAGCCTATTGATTTATTAAAGACACCGTCAGACGGAAATGAATATTTTGGAAGAGTTCCATATACGGACGCCAGTAATTATTTTCTAAACAGTGACCTGTTTAAGCCGTCAGAAAGCAAATACATATCCCGAAGAGTTCAATTTAGGAGGGGAAAACCAAGCCGTTTACGTATTTAGAAAATACTTAAAAAATTTTAAAACCAGTTTCATAGGGTTTGTGCACAGTGTGTCAAGCGGCATTCGTATATCAAACTCTTTCCGAATATTTTAATTATAGCAAAAATCAGTACACCACGTGGCAGACTGAGTAAAAAGAAAAGTGAATACAGGTGGAAGCCGCGGTTAGAGGGTTTTAGTTTTGAAAACGGTTTCCCAGGAGATTAGTGAAGCCAGGAATTGGGTAGGGGTATTCCTTTTGAAAGTGTAGTGCAAACGAATGAAGTACGTGCACGTGTTGGTTCTCGCCAACTAATTGTGCCTGTGACATATTCACTTCGGTACTCTATAGGCAATAGAAGGGATTATTTTGGGATGAAGATTTCTTCCAAATGTTAATGGTTACGTCACAAACTCGTCACTACGTCACTACACCAAATACGCGCCCATAAAAAACAGTGCAAAATCGGACCGAAATAGCGCCGCCTGTTGACTCTCGTGAGGAGGTTGGCCTCCGTTTTTTTTTACTGGAAATTCAAGATTATGGCCAGAAGATCATTTCTCGTTTCAATTTCGTGGGGGTTAGCCGCACGAAAATCTTTTTTATTCGCCTTTCGAGTAACAGATACCCCCAAAACAGACGGTGCTCATTTCTGAATGTAGCCGCCCGCCTCTATCCAAATAGGCCTGCAATTTGGGCTTTTGTGAAAGAAATATCCCGAACTGGAAACTATCAGTCCCAAATTCGGGATTTATAGAAATATTTCTATGATGCCTCCTGATTATGGCCTGTCTTGTTGTAAAAATCCCATGGGATCACAAAATATTCATGAGCTCGCGCGCAGAAATACAACCATTTGGTGGAATGCACCCACGGCCACATGGCAAATTCGCTTGCCTCATAGTGACGTCACAAGAGGGCGCGAGTCAGGAACCGTTTCGGTTTGGTTGCTGGCACGGTTTGTAAACACGACACACGTGGACGTGGATGGACGCGGGTCGATCGTGGAGCGGTGGTTCATCTATTTTAATTTTTATGTTGTCGTCTACATGGTCTGGTAAAAAGGTAAGATTTTACTTTTCGTAGGTGTCCTAGTAATTGCAGAATATCCGGACGCTCATATGTATCCCACAAACGATCGTAGCCGGTTACGGATTCTTTGTCCATCCATAGAGCAAGGAACATCGCCGATCGAAACTTTCAGAACTTTAGCCTGTATAGCGGGGGCATAATGCTCAAGAATTTCACCATTTTAAAGAAGATATATGGTGAATAAACCTTCCCATCAGGCATCTAACTTCACCAAGAAGACATGTGTGAAATTTTGTTGTACAAATAGCTGTGACGGAAGAGTAAGTTGGAACAATCGACACAGCCAAAGTGAGTTTAGGCTTAGGGGGCCTATGTGAGTGTACCGGTACATCATTCGGGTACACGTAGCTAACCTCAAATTTTTTATGTTGTGGAAGTACCTTGGCCACAGTTTCCTTGAACAACTCCTATTCATTATCCGTTTCGTTGGCAAGGTATTTTGCACTTCTTTGTTACGTCCCTCAAGTTCATTACAGCCATGACCGCCAGTTCTTGCTGAAGTGTTTACAAAGGCTTGCATGCGCAATATGTTGTCACCGATGTATGTTTAATTTTTTTGTTAGAAACTATTCAAGTAGAAATAAGAATGATATTGCTTGTGAGGCTTGTCTTTTGTATTCAACCAGTCTTCAAAGTCATGACCATGTCATGTGGTTGAATAGATCAGATTCCTTCTTATGCCATTCTTAACCCCAGAACAATAACTACCCACTGTTCAAACTGAAAAAGCAAACAAACTTTGCTGTTTGGAAGTACAAAGTTCTGTAGTTTTGATTTGAAGACTATTTTGTTTTGAGTACTTGTCTTCTTGAATAAAAAAAGAAAAATCCGAAAATGTCATGTTAGTTGATGCAACCCTGGATTCAGAATTTGAAATTAAAAGGAAAAAAATGGGAAACAAAGCGGTAGAAATGGGAAAAAGATTAAAGTGGATAAAAATAACTTATTTGCTTGAAAAACCTCAAAATTGGCCCCCTCAGAATGTGAGTTGTTTATAAGTTCTTTTTATGCTTTTGGTGTCAGAGAATTCAAAAATAAATGCCCATTCAGACTTATTCAACATGATAATGGGGGGGATGTAGCCTGTTTATTTGATAGATAAATATACAATTCCTTTCTTTCCTACATGTACTCACCCATGAAGTATTCTTATTTGAAAAAAATATTGAATAAAAATATGTGTAGGGGGGTTGACTCCCTGCCCCACCCCCTACCCTCCACTGGATATGCCACTGGTTTTTAGGTGGTCAGTGCTTTGCCCCATGTGCCTAGTTTCCCCCCCCCTGTGAAAAATAGTGGTTTGCCATGATCCCAGGTCCTTGAAAAATCCCAGTGAAGTCAACTTATAGTGGATGTTATTTCGTGTATGCCTTTTAAGTTTAGTGTGTTTATGAAAAAATTAAAGACCAGGCTAATAAGTACAATCACACACCTTCTCAGGTATACCAGGAAATGCCCATGCTTTAGTATAGATGACTTGGTACCATGGGATGGAGGACAATAAGCTTGCATTCATTGTGAAAGATCAATCCTTGATTTCGTGATGCCTTCTTGATGATTATGTTGGTTTGAGATCTTATTGTTATTTTTTTGTAAAATGGAGACAGTACGATGGTGTTAATAGATGCCAAATTTCAGCCGTGGGCAACAGTGAAGGAGCAACTTCAAACCATACTACAGACTGCTGACCCACAAGATGTGTGCGTGACTATTCCCTATGGACTTCAGGTATATTGTGAGGAAACAGATTTTCTGTAAACGATCATCACAACGTTTGATGGTCACAAACAACAACTATTTTAAGTAGGGGTGCTTGCTAATTTTAGGGGAATTTTAGCAAGGAAAGGTTTCATTGCTTTGAGAAGAAATAAGAAAGTATAGGGTAGATTAATTGGTGTTAATGACACTCAAAAGCCACGATGGACTCTTACAATTCTTTCCTTGTATGAAAGGGGTTAAAAGCTTACATTCATTTAGACAAAAGGATTAGTCATAACATTTTATAGCTTTCAACCTATTCCTGGTTACTATAGCTGATCAACCAGAACACCTGTAACATTTCAAAATGCATTCTTTGCACCTTAATAGGTTCTGCTTTGGGGAAACTTGACCCTACAACTGTCAGATACAATCCAAGAAAGGTCCGTTTTTCACTGCCACAAACTTTCATTAAAAAATGTGCCCCCATTAGTGCCTGATTTCTCCCTCCTCCCTCCCTCCCAACCATAGGATTCAGCTTTTCAGTAATGGTCGCAGACTGGACCAGGTTTTTTGGGGGGGAGGGGGGTTAGGGAAGTGAGGGATAGAGAAATATTTCTAGAAAGAATTACCTAGTTTCCAAAAACGGACATGAATCACAAACTTTAACCAGAAGGTTGATTGAAATAGTTACACACTATCCTCTCTTAACTCAGTGTGGGGGTATTTTTTTGGGGGGGGGGACGGGGAGAGGAATTAAAGAAAAAGCAAGTTGAAAGAAACAGGTCATCAGGTATGTCCATCGCTGCCAAAATACACTTTCTTCCAAACGGTTGCTTTGCTTTATTTGGTCTTTACTTGTAGCTGCTTCACACTATGCACCATCCCCATGTTGTACGCTGCTTGGCCTTCTACCACTCGACGGCCGGTGATATCTACGTCACTCTCATCGACACAGGTGCCTGCAATGAGATCTACGTGTGGACCGTCAGCAGCCTGGATGAAAACGTGGTGAAGTGTACAAAGTGAGTGAGGGAGGTCGCTGAAGGTTTTTGCCTTCAAGTGTGTTTGAGATGTCTGCTTTTTTTTGGTGAGATGTATCTCAAATGTATTTTTGGAAAATAGCATTTAGAACTGTGAAAAGTATGGACATACATGTAGCATTGCTACAGTTCATGTACATGTAGCTCTTTGTACACAGTACTGCTCCATTACACTTGAAGTTGAAGCATAGTGGCATTTTTAGCAATTAAGTCGCAGCAACCTGTATCAATTGAAGAGGCACCTAATGTGTATTATGTGTTGTACGGTCTTTGTGTGTTTGGTGCCAAGTTTAAAGTTTTCCCATCAGCCTGTCTTGTTTTTGGGGATTAAGAGGGTGGATTCTAGTTAGAGTGGAAATATACATGTACAGCAAATACAGGTACAGCATGACTTTTATGAAGGGAACTTTCTTTTCCCCTATCTTTGCTGCTTTCACTGACTGTTGATACTTCCTGATTCAAAACAGATACAAATAGTACAAATCTGGTCCTGATGGACATTGTCATTTTAGGTTTCCCATTAAAGCTGCCATCTCGAGACTGATCTTTATTCCACATCATAGAGTAAGTATTTGTTCACTCATTTTTCAGCTTCTTGGTTTATTTAGTGTTTTGTAATCGAGGAAAGGGCATGTTTCTTGGTTGCTCTTGTGTCAAAACTGCAAACTGAGCCCTTTGTCAGGCACAGTGTGCCAATGTTTCCTATTCTAAATGCTTTGTATTTTTTTTTCTTGATTTGTCGATAGGGAATTGCCGTTTGGAGGTTTGGTTTAATGCAGTGATGCATTTTACTTTGATCCTCAAATTTAACCCTTCTCAATCTTTTTTGTAGTCAAAAGGTTTACATGTACACAGTTCAATTATCTTCTATGGTCGTGCTTTGACACCTGTGAAATAAAACTCGTCTCTGAAGTGGTAACTGAAAGAAAGTTCATAGCTGCATGTGAAATGACAAAATGCTCACCCAGTGATTGTCAATATCCAACCAGGTCTTTGTGGGATTCTGCACTGATATGACCCTCCGCACATTCAGTGACTTGATTCATAATTGCGCTGAGCTGACCCAAGTGACATGTTTGTCTACAGTGCTTTGGTAAGTCTAAACATTGAATGGTTAGTAAAACATACAATTATGGATCAGTGCTGCAGTTGAGTCTAAATCCTTCTTCACCTGGTTACTGGTATGACTGGTCTTGTGAAATACCTTGCGATTAACCGGACTTCAACACTGATGTACAGCATTTAGGAATTGAGACCCATTTATCCACTCAGATAATGAGTAAAACTTCAATGAATTCATTCAGACACTGGTGTGTGTGATGTGGGAATTGCAAAAACTAATAGTTTTGTGAGGGATCTTTCATTCACTGTTGCTGTGGCATTTTCCAATCCACCAGTCTACATATAATGTTGCAAAGGCTGTGGTTAAACGGTGTTGTTGCTTATATCATCTCATAGTGCATACATTTTTCTCACACTCCTTGATAACCTGTTGGACCCAGAGTTTGGAAAAAAACGCAGAGATCTTGAACTGCTTATTCTGTGCTATGCGCTAAACACAGATACAGCATTTGCTCAGCTAATACAAACAGATTTTTGTTCCAAGAGTCATGCAGTGCATTGTGACTGGATCTCATCTTAAATTTATTGCTTAACACATAAATTTAACCATCCTTTGCTTATCATGGTTGGTCACAGTTAGTATTGGCAAGCAGAGCTCATTTTGTTGGTTTTCCTGTTTCAGCAATCTCTTTCTGTTTTTCTGCCAGCTAGTTTATTGTGCGATTAAGGTGTTTTACTGTTTTACTACGATCTAGCAAAGCATTCTTTCCTATTTGCTTCTAGCATGGCATACAATGAGTGCACTGATGAATTGATAACAGGTGGCCATGGCTGCCTTCAAACATGGAAAATGACGCACATTGAGGTAATGCTTGTCAGATTAATGTTTCCATCTCTCATCTGCTGTTGTAACTTGTACAGTGGTTGTATGCATTTGGTAACATTTCTAAGCAATATCTTTATATATCCGTCGCAAAAACTGTAACTGACTATTTGACAAAAATGCATAAACCTCACATCATTGTACACACATAGTGATATCATAGATTGGTTTATGTTCCACTGTCCAAATCATACTGCAGGGATCAGACTACTTGTTTTCATTGGTACCTGTGCTACTTTCACCTGTACATTTGATAATAGTGAACTGTAGTGGACGCAGTGAACTGGCCTATGCATGATACGCTCAGCTGTTGGTGGAGTGTATAAGTTTTTGTTAATGGCAAATTTTTGCCAATGTAAAAATGTAAACTATTAACAGACCAATGTAGAAATGGAAAACTCTTAACAGACTAATGTAGAAATGGAAAACTCTTAACAGACTAATGTAGAAATTGAAAACTCTTAACAGACCAATGTGGAAATGGAAAAGTATCAACAGACCAACGTGGAAATGGAAACTATTAACAGACCAATGTAGAAATGGAAAACTCTTAACAGAATAATGTAGAAATGGAAAACTCTTAACAGACCAATGTGGAAATGGAAACTATTAACAGACTAATGTAGAAATTGAAAACTCTTAACAGACCAATGTGGAAATGGAAACTATTAACAGACCAATGTGGAAATGGAAAACTATCAACAGACCAATGTAGAATTGAAAACTCTTAACAGACCAATGTGGAAATGGAAAAGTATCAACAGACCAATGTAGAAATGGAAACTATCAACAGACCAATGTGGAAATGGAAACTATCAACAGACCAATGTGGAAATGGAAACTATCAACAGACCAATGTGGAAATGGAAAACTATCAACAGACCAATGTAGAAATTTAAACTATTAACAGACCAATGTGGAAATGGAAAACTATCAACAGACCAATGTAGAAATGGAAACTATTAACAGACCAATGTGGAAATGAAAAGTATCAACAGACCAATGTGGAAATGGAAAACTACCAACATACCAATGTAGAAATGTAAACTATTAACAGACCGTGGAAATGGAAACTATTAACGACCAATGTGGAAATGGAAAACTATTGACAGACCAATGTGGAAATGGAAAACTATTAACAGACCAATGTGGAAATGGAAAACTCTTAACAAACATTTAATTGTAGATAAAGTGAACATTTGATTACCTTTCTTAATTCTTTTCAGGTACTAGCTCTTTTTAGATACAAAGTTAATAGCTTCTAATGCAGCCCTGGTATCTTCCTCTCAAGAAGATCAAGAAACTTCAGAAGTCCATTTTTAACTTTGTACATTTTTGCACTCAGCTGCGTGACCCACTGACCCCAGGTCGACCTATCGAGTGCCAGATCACCTCGGACGATTGGGTGCGAGACCTACAGATAGACAAGAGGCTTCGCCAGCTGGTGGTGCTATGTGATGAGGGGGTGCATATCATAGACTACCAGACCAACAAACAGATCTTCTTCATTCGCAACTGGCATGAGACAGCACTGACAAGGCAAAGTACCAAGTTTGGTGGGCCTCAGTACTCCATGTCAGCCGTGGACAAAATGTTTCATTTTGCTTGCACATAATACTGCGACCCTCTGTAGGCTGTTTTGTCTCAGTCACAGCCATTTTGTCTGGACACCCCCCCCCAGCTGTGCCATTTAAGGGAAAACTCAAATTGAACCAAATGTTTGAGTACGATTTGATGAAAATTTGCCAGGTGGACATGACAACAATGGGACAGGTTTGGGGTTGTGTCGAGTGAATCTTTTTGAGGCTGTCAAGGGAACTGGTGGACTCTTAATTCATTGTGTTGGACAATTGTTCTGTCTGTTACCAGGAAAGCTACTGTTTGATACTGTCAAACGGTGTTGTTGTCCAAGGTTAATTGGACAATACTTTGAAGCTAAAACTTAGTGAATCTAACTAGGAAACTGCAGTGTTTAGATTAGACCAAAAATGCTCCCTTCTGACATCATACTTGTATAGCCTCAAGTCCGTTTTTAGGCATTGGTATGTTTCATAAAAAATAGCCTTCATCCATTTGATGCAGAAGGGGCAACTGGGCATGAATAGAATGCAGTTATTGTGCTGAATTGAAATTTGGCATTTCATCATCATTTCTTACCTTTGACGTGAAAACATTCATTGTGGATCTAATCCCAATTTGAACATGATTTTATGTGGAGATGTGAAGTTGTTTGAATACCATCGGAACATAATCCTGTATAATCATAGATTCATTTATTTGGGTTAGCAAGAAAGCTTCTCAAATTAAGTTGTCTGGCATATTGACATTTGAAGATATTTTAACATTAAATTTCTTAAAAATATGAGGTCCTTTACTTTAGTTGGTATTACAGCAAAACATCCTTTTTTGGCTGACCTCATCTTGGAAACCTTCTTGTCTTAAGGTTTCTTTGTCCATTCCGCATCCTCAGCTGTGTTTTCTACCGCCGTTTAGAGTACTTCATTACAGCTGCCATGGATGGCTCCATCAAAGTGTGGAATGCTGTAGTGTACAGTCAGGTGCATGAATTCATTGGGCACTATGATTGCGTGACAGGTGAGTCAGTTGACACCCACTTTCCAATGTGATCCACACTTTAGCTACACTATGAACATCTAACAAAAGAAGTACGGTGCAATAACAATGGACTGTCTTTGTTAGTGCTCTTTGTTTTTTTTTGTTAGATGTTTGCAGTGACACGAGATGTAATACTTTAAATCACAAATGGGCTTTGCCTTGTCAATATGGACGATCCACAAAAATGCGCCACCAAGAGTTTGCAAGGCGTCGGCCAATCACAATGCGCGAAATCTGTCGACCCTTTCCAAATGCGCATTTGGTCGACAGATTTCACGCACTGTGATTGGCCAACGCATTGCAAACTCTTGGTGGCGCACTATTGTGAAACGCCTGTATTCAACTTGAAAGGTTTGTAATAATGTCCCAACCAACCCTGCATTATGAACTGAAGGCCTTGGCCAAATTTTTCAAAGCAAACCCTCCGAGGAAAAGGTTGCTTTCAAACAAAACTCACGTGAGCATCATTCAGTTTCAGTTCATTTCCATTACAGCTATGATATTCGCAGTATTTTTTTTATTGTTTGCACAGCCTGCTGGAGGCACAGGGTTCTTATTTGTATGGAAATCTTGC
The DNA here is from genome assembly GCF_054643075.1 of Acanthaster planci. NCBI lineage: Eukaryota > Metazoa > Echinodermata > Asteroidea > Valvatida > Acanthasteridae > Acanthaster > Acanthaster planci. The sequence continues at coordinate 19,038,953 of NC_141779.1, forward strand.
TGTGGGATTGTGCAGTAGCTCCAATGTTGGTTCTCATGGAATTTCAGATCTTGTTTTGTGAACAGTGCAAGCCACTCAGTAAATGCTTTCTTCAATCTACTAAACATGGTTTTAGCCAAAACTGATTTTCACCACAGGTTTGTAAAATAAAATCTACATTGTACTTGCACAAAAACTGAGATTGCTTGTAAAAATGCACACAAAAAGGTGTTGTTTGGTTGAAGTTCAAACAGGACCTGTAACAATGTTTGTGGCTATCTGCTTTGGTAAATCTCTGCTTAGGTTAACATGTACACGTGTAGCATTGGTGAGTGAGGAATAATGGCTGGTACGCATGGGCAAGGATTCCATGCTCGACCAGTGCAAAATGTTGGCTGAATTTCTTGTTTAGCGAATGAAAATTAAAATGGGCTGTGCTGGTGGTGAGTATTACAGGGCCTGTTAACTGTTGGTCTAATCTTGTTTGTAGGCCTGGTGATGCATCCATCTGATCCTCTGCTAATATCAAGCTCCAAAGATGGCACAATAAGAGTGTGGAGACTGGACACCTTTGAACTGGTGAGGGAGGATATTTTTATTTCTACCAGCACAGCAAATTGTCATTCTGGGCATTTTTTTTCCTTTTAAAAAGTCAACTGCTTTGTCATAGTTAGGTTCCTATTTTTGTGTTGATTAGTGTCAGCAATTTTTCGTATACATCCTGGTCACAGAGGATATCAAAATAAATGTGTCCTGTGACAGGTACGGATGGAATATTTTTCAGTCATATCTCCTTGTGATAGTTGCTTTAATTTTCATCAAGAAAAAACTTAAGAACCACAGGAAAGTAGTTCATAAGATTAACTGTTGGTATAAATGTTCTGGTTTGTAGACTCAAAGACTGGACGTGGGCGAGAAGATTCTGGGAATGCGTCTTGCTAACGTTAACCAGGTGTACTATTACACGCTGCACGATGTCAAGATCTACACTTTTAATCAGGTACAAAGGCCAACGTTAAGAAAACCAAACCACCAGGGGAAATCTGATTGGTTTGATCTTATATCCAATTTTTCAGCTGAAGGGATAAAAGTGTTGGAAATGAAATGTCAACCTACAGCTTTGAGCCGTCGGAGATGTCTATTTCTCTGCTACTTCTTGCTTTGATCGTTTTTTCATGTAGTTCCATCACATGTTCACTCCGGTGAGATCTTGCATTCACAAGCTTGCCTGTGTTAAGACTGCCACCTCTCCTACCAGAATCCTCTGTGCGGCTGAGGTGGGTTTTTCCCTTTTACAGTTCAGTTCTTCTCAGCCTTGTATATGGACAATTTCTGAAAGCTCTTCATCTGTGACAATTCCATTTTTATCTAGTCACCAATACAAGTTGCAAGTACCATATGATTCACCCTTACGGGGTACTTAGGTATATCACAGTGATTATAATCTAATCCCCAGATGGTAACTCTGTGTGATAGACGGGATTGAAGGAACATTACTAGTCTGCCTGACCAGGTGTTGGTCTGGGAAGGTTTAATATTGTGAGGAAAATTTGGACAGAGTTTCAGGAGGCTTGGAAATTTTGACTGCCCACAATGTTTTGGTCCATTATCGTAGAGTAACCATATGTTACAACAATTGCATTGTCTCCACAAACACAAATGGTCAAGTACAAATTGTTCAGCGTGTAGCTATTGTTTGTAGCCATTGTTTGGCATACACAAGGGCTTATTCATTACTAACACAGGGCAAGGGTTCCCCTCGTTTTCTGTGTTTTCTCCATGCAATCTACATTCAGAATTCACATCTTGGCATTAACAGAAAAAAGCCCTATTTAGCTTGTTATAGTTGAGCTCTGAAGGCAAATGACACTGCGTTCGATTTTGGATGCTTCCATATTGATTTCAACAGGTGAAATCAGAGAAAACATGTTTTCTCTTAAAGGTGCTCTGTAACACAATCTGAACATTGCTGCATTTCTGACAGTCATACTTTGTTTTAGTTTGTTTTCGGATACTGTTGCATGCTGGGCCTAAAGAATAAATTTATACCAACATGGCCAATGATATTCCTGTTGAATGACAACTCCTCCAACCCTTAGGACGGTGGTGTACGCTTGATTTCTGCTGTATCAGGAACCATCTTGACCATCATTTACCCAATGGCCACATACCAGGTGAGAGCACTGATGTCCTGTGTGTTGTTCTCTCCTGGTTTTAATGGTTGTATTTAAGAAAATCAAGCCATGGGGTAAAAACAAGATGCCATGCAGTGCAAAGCATCTGACGAGTTGGATCCATTTTTCTCAGCCCCAATTTAAATTTTACTTCTCAGGGCATTTGTACTTCTTACTTAGTTCTTTAGATCCTATAGGTTTGGGAGCAGTTTGCTTGGCTTACCGGTACATTCGTTTTTTGCCGGGTGTCAGATCTTGACAGATCTTGTGTACGATCCCAAGCATGATATGATCTACACTGTCATGGCCACCGGTGACGTGCTGGTCTTCAACAGCGCCACCAATCCCTGCACGGCAGACCAGCTGTGGGTGCCGGGCCTGCCTGATGAAAGTGTGCTGTGCTTGGCACTATTCAAGCTGGTGAGTGCATGCTACTGATTTCAATGGAATGTTTTGAAGGCTAACACGTACTTCAGGTATTGCAAGTGAAAGTTCCAAAATCTGGATCACTTTTTAAGAAACAAGTGTTTGGACTCACAAACCTCTTCTCCTTTTTTTCACACGTAAGCACAAATTGTCAGGGTGTTGTTTTTTTTGTGATGGCCGGCTTTCAGGATTGCGGATTGGGTCAGAGAGAGTCTGCAACCTGCGAATCCCTTATCTTTGCCGGTCTCAACAGCGGACAGATTATTCTCCTTGAAGCCCAGCAGCACTTCATGAAGACACCAGTTAAGGCTCACCTTGGCCAGGTATCAGCCCTGGAGTGTTCACACGGCCAATATGAAGGAGGCTGCGAGAGCATTGGTACAGCAGACAGGCTGATGTCGTGTGGTTCAGACAAGGTTTGTTCTGTCACTCCTAAAGGCTTATTTTACACAGTCTATTCAGGACATTCTGGGCTCCCTTGACTTTAGACTAAAGATCTTCCATACCACTTTGCAGTTACTAGGAGCCTTTGTAAACCCTCCCAGATCCCCACCTTATGCAAAAAACTAGATTCAAAGAAATATCAAGCCCCATGTCAAGCAATAATCTACGTCATCTTGAATCTTGAAATCTAAAACCCCCAACCCCCCCCAGTGGATTTTGGAGGATCTAGGAAGTTAAATTACCCTCAGGCATTGGTTTTTCAAAGTACTTTTTAGCCCTCTTTCAAAAATGTGTTGATATTTCAGTTGTGTTTTGGTCTCTTGTTTATTTGATTTGGACAGGTTGTCCGAGTCTGGGCTGTTGAGCTGACAGGTCCAAAAAGCTTACAAGTTAAATTGACATGCAGAAAAATGGTGAGTGGAGAAACCAACAGTAACAGTATGATTATGGATCATAGTAATTCTGTTCAACACACTTTTGCATAGACTTTTTGGGTTTGTCAATTCATACTGTGCCAATTAGTTTCCCGTCATATCTTTCTTGAAGTCAGTTCTTATTTTCATTTTTACCTGCAGTGTTCCCTTTGCCTATGTCTATCCATCTGTCTTAACATCTATTCTGACTTTAAGACTTTTTTTTTCATTTGACTAACATTAAAATTTGTGTACCATCTTCATTGAAGTCTATGATGCATATTCCTTTTACATCTGTCACCCTGTTCCATTGTCCATCACCTAGATCACCTGCTCTCTCTGTCCATCTCTCATATCCATGCTAGGATATTCACTGTGCATGGTCTTGCCTAACAAGTGAGTCTTGTCGGCCATGTTGTGTGTTATTCTCAACCATTGATCAATAACCACTGGTTACTAGCATGCTATTGATGAATAACGTCCATGTATACTGTACCTTGTTCCTAAGGTGCAAACGACTCTATGTTTAAACTGATTTTTCCTGCTGCCACGTGATATGCAGGACTTACATACATGTATGTATAATGACTCTGAAGACTGTTTGAAAAAAATAGTTTGAGCCTAGATAACTATAATTCTTAAGTGCACGTACCCAGTGTTCCACTTGCAATTGAAAATCGATGTAAATGTATAACAAAATCTGAAGCAGTGAGTCACCTTTGATCAGGCCATGTTGGCCTGATTAGATAGGCCTTGTTTTGTTGCATATCTGAGTGACGTGGTCTCATGTATTCAAAGTTTGGAAGGGGTACTTATGTTGTTGTTATGTTAGTTTTGCCGTACACAGTGGTTCAAATTATTTCACACTCAAAGGGAATGTGAAGAGGAATTTGTGTGACAGCACTGGACTCAATTTCACTGTGAACACATTTCATCTTTTGCGTATTTTACCATGATTGCTTTGCCTGCATTTACACTTTTGCGCAATGTGTTAGGCAGATTTAAGGAGAGCGCAAACCTCTTATCTATCTTCTGTGGAAAAACACCTGTTTCTTCCTAGTGTAATTCACGTGTACGAGCTGCTCGATGAGCTGGAAACCAATGACGCTGTCATTGGAGATGAGAATTGCAACTCGTTAAAGATGTTGAAAAGAACCCGATTGCATACCCATCTCAAAGAGCATGAGCATACAAAGATGGTGAGCTCTCTTTGATTTGTTTTGTGTCTGTCGGTATCAATGTCTTAAAATTTATGACATTTGGTTCAGTTTAAATGTGGTTTGCACTTGTAAGTCCTGTGTTTTGCAAGCCCTTTTGGTGGGGCCAAAATTTAAGGTCATCTTCACCTATCTGAATTTTTATGCAATATTTACGTGCCCTTTTAGGGCCATTAGCCTTGCGATTTGTATGTACAAGTGCATTTCCAAAACGACTCATACTCGAATACAAGCCTGAATCCTTGGGAAATGCAAAGTATTTGAACCAATTTTTGGTGTACCTTTGTCAAGCCATGTGTGAATGAACACTGTTATTGTTTACTGATCATTGAAGCCTTTCAGTCACTGTAGTTTCATCAGCTGTAGTTATCCTGTACATGTTTTCTCCCGGTGTAAGTGATATTTCATTTAAAGTTATACATGTGACCCTGGTTATTAGGAGTCGAATAATGCGAGAGGTCGCTCCAGTTAAGATTTCTTGATGTAATTTTTTTTTCTGGAAAAAAGGAAACGGAGAGATAATAAATAATAAGTCTTTCCTCATCTCCGGTCAGCATTCGAATAATGCTGATGAGAGTCCCGTTTACGTCGCCAATTCTGATTGGATAATGGATTGTAATAAAAGAAGAAATTTAAAAGAAGAAACTTGGGTAAAGCTACAAAATTATGAAGGGGGAATATCTTTCTTTATGTCCCATGATGACATGCATATGGGGAGACACTATTGGACTCAACTTCAATTCAGCATACTCGTTGTTTTTACTGTTTTAATTGCACCAAACCAGGTTACAGCCCTCTGTAGTTGCCAGTCCCTTGGCCTGTTTGCGACAACTAGCAATGATGGATTGGTTAAGGTACATGGAAATGAATTGATTTTTCTCTTTAAATCCAGCCCAATACGGGCGATTCACAGTAGTGCACCTCTCAGAGTTTGCAACATGTTGGCCAATCACAGTGTGCAAAATCTGTCAACCCAATGCGTGTTTGGAAAGGGTCAACAGATTTCATGTGTTGTGATTGACCAACGCGTTGCAAACTCTTGGAGGCGCACTTCTGTGAATTGCCCGTTTTCCTTCCTCCCCTATCATTTTAAAATGAATTTTAGTATTGTGCCAGGATCACAAGTGGCTGCCTCTGAAAGTTGGGGCTATGGCTGAGAATGATACATGTGTCTGTGGAATTAAGCCACTGTCTGGTGGCTGCAGGTACTACTTTGTGGTTGTAGCCAGTTGAGTGGAATACAATCTTCATTGTATCTCAGTATGTGATTGAAAGCGGCAATTTTAAAACTTCAGCCACAGAAATTCCAATCCATCTTCCCAATCATTTGTCATCAACAGTCACAAATTTGTTATGTTATCAAGTCATCTTTAAGATAGCAATTCTTTTTTTTGAAAATTGATACTGCCCATACTTGCAGCTCTGGGATTTGACCAACACATTAGTCAGAGAACTGTGCTTTGATGCGTCCCTACGCAGTGTCTGCTTTGCTAATGAGCGCGGCGATCTCCTGGTGGGCTTCCAAAACCATGTCAGGTACGACTCTACACCCTCTCTTACTTTTAGTTCATCTGCCAAGAGTTGGTGATGCACATTCAGGAGACTCACTGTCAGCGTACATGTAAGACCTGGATTTCCTTCGTCTTCCCTGTGTGTTCCACGAGTGCTCGCTTATCCTCAAGAAAACTTGAAGCCTAGCATAAAGACATGATGAGAGGCCAAACATGAACTGTGTAATAGGTAGTCTGAGTGAAATATTTCATTGCTACTAAAAATCAAACTTGCATACCAAGTTTAACCCTCTGGCTATTCCAATTCCTTCAGACATCAGAAGATGCGAAAGTAGGGTACAAAAGAAAAGGGAACTTGTATTGAAACTTATATACTTGAGTTTTCTGATGTAATTTTGTTTAATATTTCTCTGTCCCTTTTGCCATAGTTATATTACTGTAAGTACATACCTGCCTCTGTATTACATGGAAAAGCTGCTAGATGGGATGAACTTCAAGGATGAGGAAGTTGAAGAACCAATCAAATTTAATCCTGACCTTCAACTCTGGTAACCAGGCTTCCATATGTAATCGTTACCTCATTACCTGCATGTACATACCAACTGCTCATCATGATGGCTGCAATCACTGTTGGCTGTGGCTTAAGGTTATACACCAGTCTATGGTCGTTCCTGCAGTTACTACCCATTGAGTCGTGCATAATGTCAAGTCACAGCCACATGGAACACTGTCTGATAGGCTCTACCCAAATCTCGTGTCAAGAGCCAAGTCTAGGTCTTTGCTGGTTACACATACATATATGGGCGTGTTCTGACATCTGTATAGATAACTCTGGAAGCCTGCGTATATCGGGCAGTGGAAATTTTGTGATATATGTGACGCAAAATCCTCACTGTGCCTCAAACCTCTCAATGCTCTCTTGAAATAAGCAGTTTGTTTTGACGGATTTTCAGGATCAAGGAAGGTACATAGACACTTAGCTCAGCCACTGTTCAGTGAAGTGTACACATTCACACAAAAGTCAATGTACACATAATTTGTAACCCCATGCTAAATATTCTTGCTGCCATGGCTGTAAATTTAAAACATTGGAACCATTTCACTGGGCATGTTTTATAGCACCAAAGTCTCATTTGCTAGCTGTCACTTGAACTGGGCAGCTAGCAGACTAATGTAGAATTAAAGCAAGTCTTATTTGATTTACACTTAGTTTGACTTCCTGTTTGATTTATAAAATTCTCTTCCCCCCAGGTTTAACATTGCCAACTTACCCACGTTCCCGACTGATGCAGTCCTGCGGCGTCACATACAGCAGTCTGCAGACCACCTGCAGAGGCATCGGCTAAGTATAGCTCCCCCTAGAGACAGGGGAGATAGCGAGGCCATATCGTCCCCAGTGGTTGCGAGCAGCTTGAGCCCAGGTGAGATTTCACCCAGCAGTTGTCATCATCAAGCGAATCATGTATATTCCTGTGATTTATGTCCTCCATTGAAGGGGAAACTGGTGTGAAGTCACAGTGACTTCAGATGAGCAAAACAATCCTTGCTCTTCTCCCCTCGAGTCCAGTATTTTGTTTACAGTATCTCCACTACAAAATTGTTGTGGAAGTGTGTTGCAGAGATCAGCCTTTAAAGACACTGTACTTGTCAGGAATAAATTCATTTCAGTTACACGTGGGAAACGATAAGAAACAGATTGATTCCTCCTTTATCTTAAAAGACTTGGGGGAGGGGGTGACATTCGTAAGTTTTCCTGCTGAGGTGTTTTGGACATTTTAACACCAATTGTCTCTAAATCACTGTCAAATGTCAAATTTTGGAATACGGGCAGCTTAAAAAATCTGAAACTTTTTCCATGGAGAGTGCAGTTGCATGCTTTGTTGAATGGTAACAACTAAATATTCTGTCTAGTTGGATGGATACTTCACAGATAATCATATGATAATGATGGATGTCTTTGAAAATAGTTTTGTTGGAAATCGAAATCTGATCAAGGGGGATGGAATCTCTGCTCCTTGAATTTGGCTTTGAGGAGGTAGCAAAAATCCATGCTGTTTGAGGGTGAACTATCAATCATGACACAGTGAAAAGCAGAATATGTCTCCTCATGTTTCATCATTTTTGTTGATGGTTCAGTTGAGTATGAGTCGTCGTCCCCTACCCTGTCCTTGGATGAACTGGATAAACAAAGCCATGCCAAGCCTCGTGTGCGGTTTGGCAGCCTCAGACCCCCTCTAGGTGAGCTAGTCACACAGAGACAACAGGAAGAAGTTGAGTTAGACTCTGAGAAACCCAAAGAATCTCAGATTCAAGGTGAGAGTTTTGCCTCGCTGATGATCACACTTGGCAGAAGTTAATACTTGGAAGAAAATCCTTTTGAAGAACATCCGGCATCAAGATAAGAGTGGCGCCAGTTAGACTTGGCGATGTAAATAGTGACCTTTGTGATTTCAGAAGTTTTTAGCACATTGGCCTTTTGTCATATACATGCACTACATGATTTTGGGTTTCTAGTCTTTGTAAGCTCCTTTTTTGTCAAGCTTCTTTCTTTTCCTTTTACGACATTTGTCCACAAATCTTTCCCTCAAATGTTGACCCCTAAAATAATCCCTCACAGTAATGGAATGAAGAGGTTACATCTCATTGATCTGTTGTCATGGAAACAGATGAAATTGAGGCTGAGGAACCCACCCAGGTTAAGGTTGAAGAAGCGGCCAGTGACAGGGAAGATATGATGGAGGGAGAAGAGGAGGCGGAGCTTAAAGGACTTTCTGAGGAGGAGGAAAAAGAAGATTATAACCCATGGCCCATTGCACCAGATGGTGAGACAGCTCAAGTTCAGTGTCCAATCTAGGCCTTAGTTTTTTTAATTGGATATTTAGTGCTCTGCAGGTTGATCTGAGCAATGCACCTTGGTAGTTTAAAAAATCAAATTGTTTTCTTAACTATAAAGCTAGGCCTTAATTCTCTGTTAACCCTAACCCAAACATTATAAGTCAGCAGGTTTTTTTTTCTATCCTAGGCAAATGAACCAGGGACCACAATGACCATTTCACTGTTGTACATTTTACAAGCTGTCTATCGGTTATCTGAATTGATCAACTCATTTACTAGTATTTTATAAGACTACATGTACATAGGGATAGCAGTGTAGATTAACTGCCATTGTGTGGAATATTCACGTCTGAATGAATTTCCATCTTGATCTGTGTCTTGATCGAAGACAGCCCGAAGAAATAAAAAAGAGTGGCTTTTTAACAACCAGAGGGTTTGTTGTCATCTCTGCCCATTACATGGACCAGCCACATCACAGATGATGTAACCCTGCATCAAAAAGCCCTTCATTTCTTGTCACAGTTTTGGATTCTTCCTGGTTTTGAAAAGTGGAAAGAAGTAACAAGATACACAAAAACAACATTGTAACAAAGCAGCTGCCGATGTTTGCCTTAATTCCTGAGTTAAAATGGGCTTTTTGTCTAATGTTAAGTTTTTAGACTGTGAAGGAAAGTTGAAACTGCTGTTCTGCTAGGTCAGTGTTTTGGATCTCAGAAGAAAATTGAAGTGATGGTTCCCAAACTGCGGAAGGAGAAGTACTTCAATCAATTTACGTTTTGATTAAGCTTCAGTTGGTTTGCCTATACTGTTTGAAATCCACTTCAGGTTATATCCCAAACTCGGTCATCCGAAGCATCATGGGATACCGTCATACACTGGAACCAATACCAGAATCACCATGGAAACTCCAGCCTGTAAGTACAATAATCGTAGTAGGTGGACTCCCAGACAGCACAAGTTTGGATGGAATGTTAAGTTTTATGATACTTTAATACGTTCTGTGTTACCATTGCGGGCACATGGCAAAGGATTTTCTTGTCCTCATATTCAATCTTTTGTATAAAAAGGCATATCCTGTTATAAAAATAAAGTGAGCTGGCCTTGAAAAATGCCTCCATTGTCAATTTGTAATTGTAGAACTATTGCAAGTGTTCAAGTAACAAACCTGGTGTTGTGGACTTCTTTCAAGGACACTAAAACCCGCTACAAACTTTCTCTCTTTCATATAAAACTGGTTTTGTTTCATTTGTCTGGTAGGTACCATCAGGATTCAAAGCAGTGAAGACCCCAGTTGAATCAGAGTCTTATGTGAGTTTAATATCTAGACATTGGTTTTACATATACATGTATTGTGGTTTAGCCTCTGTGATTTTAAAGGGATCGCAGGCAAAGAAGTAGGCCTATGCATTGATTGCCTGGACTTTCAGAAAATTCCTTTGCGAATAAAAAGTTCTGGCAGATATGTTGACTTTAATAAACCATGTTGAAAAACCTTATTTATGGATGTTATTCTATGTTGCAGGAATTTAAGATGGCAAGAGTTTGCCTCTTAAAAAAATCAAATTGGCTGAGAAACTCCCCTGATCTGTTAAGATCAGCTTTTAGTAAAAAGCAAACGTGTTCATTTGATCTGTATTGACAAAAGCATTACTTGAGAAATCAAAGAAGACTATGTGTGTGTCTAAAGATGTTGTTATGAACTTACTCAAGTGAACAAAATATTGCGTAAAAGGGGTTTTGGGATGGCAATGTAGCTAATTATCGATGAGAATTCGTGAGGGCTCAACATTTCCCTGAACTTGTTGTTTTCAATATATGCCATTGTCTATGACCAGGAGCACCACGAGCCCTTTATCTGGGCTCCCTCATCCTCAGAAGAGGAAGAAGAGTTTGACTTGCTGTCTTTGGAGGACCTCCCAGATGAAGCCTGTAAGAGCAGGATCTTCCAGGAGCTGGGAGTAGCCAACATGAGCGTGACAGAACGGAGGAAGACACTGGAGAAGCTACAGCTGTCCGGGATGGGTGGGTTTTACACCGGGTATCCAGTGCCAATCTGAAATCCAACTTTATCTGATTTGTAGTGATGATTACAGATTTGGGTCTAGGGGATGCTTTACCCTGTCGGCAAAAATGGGACAAAAGAAAAAAGTTAGAGAAGAGAAGAAACAGGGAAAGGAGAAAATAGAACAAGGCTTTGAAATCGCAAGCGTTCATGTTAATGCCTTGGAACCGGCATTCTTCCACTGCTGATAGTTTGTCATTTTGCCAGCATTGAGTGACATTTATTATTTGGCCAGCATTGAGTGAAGTTTGTCATTTTGCCAGCATTGAGTGAAGTTCATTATTTGGCCAGCATTATGTGAAGTATTTTAGTTTGCCAGTGTTGATTAAAGTTTGTCATTTTGCCAGTGTTGAGTGAAATTTGTCATTTTGCCAGTGTTGAGTGCACCTCTCCTGAAAGAACCATGCCTCCTTTCTGGGTTAGGATTAGCTTTAAGGGCAACCCTTATTTAGATTCATCCAAAATTCTGAAGAGGCTATCATAAATTTTTCAGCCTTCCAATTATTCTAAAGATAACTTTCTTTTGAGGGGACGGGTCGTGGAAATACCGCAGTAGGCCTACTTCATCTGTCATCGCTGGATATCCTCCATGAGTGTACAGTCCTAATGCTAAAATTGGTCTAAAACTGATTGGATGAGACAGAATTACTGTGATGGAGGCACACTCATACACAAGTCCTTAAGCTTGCGAGCTCACACACTTTGGCTAGTCTCCCTATACACCTGTAGGTCTCTCTCAAGGGACGTCACTTCCTACAGATTAAAGTGCATCGGCAGGTTATATTTCAGTGTTTATGATGTGCATGAACGTGCACCTGTTGGCATTGTATACGCAGTTGCAATTTTCCTACAAAGATGGTGTCCAGTGAGAGAGATCTGTTGGTCAAAGAGGAACGTAAGAGATACATACATGCCATGTGCAAGTGTATGAGGTGCTATCACAGTAATTGCTTACAACTGCCTCTGGTCAATCTTCCCTCTATTTGAAATGTAACGTTCAATAATAACCCCAAAGCTACTGACAAGTAGTTGCCGTCCATCGTTGATTGTTTGTGTCCTGTCTGTACAGCATTGCCAGGGAAGGTGTCTATCCCTCAGCTTGAAGCTCTTGGAGTAAAAGCCAAGGTATGTCTGGTGCCAGCCAGAAATCAATACCCGAAATAAATATCTTAATGGTTTATGAAAAACACTTTTTCACCAATATGTTTTCACACATGTAGAGTGGATAATCGCACTGGCAGTCCTTAATTTTGCCATCCCTTTGGATAATTTTGTAGAATTTGTCATGAATGTAGGATTTACAGCCATCTGTTATCTACTACGCTACCAAAATTTCTAGCCCGAGGTAAAAGTTTTGTTAATCAAGTTTGTGACTTTCGCAGCTCTACTCCTTAATTATACATGAATATTTTGCACGAGCAAGATACCTGCATATAATGACTAAGTTATTTGCTGGCTGCTGAATAATGCATATTGTCATGGCAATGTCAGCATTTCCTTTAAATCTATGACCAGTTTGTTTAATACTTTCTATTTGACAGGGTAAAGGTGCCAAGCGAAGAAAGTCCAGAGGAATTAATGCAGTAGAAACTGCAGTAGTAAGACAGAAGGTGTGTTCACGAATTAGACTTTTACAAGCAAAATATGCAGTGGTCTGCACAGAACTGCAATCACAAAGTACATGTAGACTATTCTTGCAACTAATGAACCTTAAGTTGTACCTTGACTGGAAAGGTGTCATCTTGTATGAGGGCAGGCAATTTCCTTACAGCTTCTGGGATTTCACTCTTTGTTGTGCATTGTTACAATTCTTTTTTCTTCTCAGATTGGTAAAACTTTGGCTTCCACCTGTATTCATTTGCTGACATGGAAAACAGTGCAGCTTGTGGTACTGCCTATATAACATCTGGCACAAGGTCAAAAATGACCTTGTGTCAGATGTCACAGGGTCAAAAATAACCATCTGTGTCATCTGATACAAGGTTAAAATGACCTTAGGCAGTCTCCTGACCCAGAATCTGAGGCATTGGGGGCTGCAGGCGGACTATTCTTCCTGCTACATGGTCTTAAATCACAGGTACCATCTGCAACGTACATGTAAGGTCTGTGAAGGTTTTTATCTTTTCGAAATTTCTTGCAGCAGTTGAGAACGTCGGGTATGAAGATGGAGCTGGAGGAATCGGAGGACGAGGAGGAAGAGTTGGTCATGGAATACACAACCCCAGAGCTTTTGAGGACCATCGCTGCTAACAGCTGGTTCCCGAGGGGAGTTACTCTGAAAGTGGAACCTGTAGTCAGAACGCTGTGTAAGTGTATGCCAACGTGTCATGTTGTCTGATATGTACTCTTGGGAGAGTACTGTACAGATAAAAAAATGCTTGTGGCTGCAATGGTAATAATAATTTCATGGAGTGACAGATCTAGTTTTCTATTGCACAAGGCAAAGCCGATTGGAGTAAAACCTTCCATCAGTCACCAAATAACATTATTATTTCTATTGCACAAATGTTACAGATTAATTACTTACTTGTTTTGTATGGTGCCTCAATAAGTTCTCATCTGGCGGGAAGATAGAATGTTCTTTTACATTTATTGGTATCACTGGAAACTATGAATTTGCATAAAGAGCTGCAACCAAGCTTAGAAGCAGCATGTGCACGTAGAGTTCCACATGTAACGGGTGTAATCAATGGGTAACCATTCAGTTCCATGGAATCCAAATGCTTGATCTCCAAGATCATGCCCTTGGATGTTTTCTGCTTTAAAAGGCAGACCCTGTCTCTTTTTAATAGAGTACATTTCCTTGGATCCTGAATGCATCCTGATTGAGAATAAGGGACCGATTGCAGCCAGTAGTGGTCTAGTTTTCCATCTAAGCACTGCTGCCAGTGATATTGCCACAGCAATTTCACTGACCAGTTTGTCTGGGGTATAGTTGTTTGGACTACATTGAAGACTCATTGTCCTTAGTGAACAGGGAAGATCTTGATGATGATGACTCAAAGGGATGGTTTGGACCAATTTATTGTTATAAAAAATGCTAGGGAAATGGGTGTGAAGTTGTGTTACCACTTTCTTGAAAGTATGCAGGGTTTTCTCAGTTGTGCTTTTTTCAACCAATGCCATTTGCTTGTAGAAAAGTAAAATGTTTCAGTAATGATGAATGAAAAGTGGACACCCTTTGATTGGTTTCAGTGGATCTATTGGATGATGTTGCAGATCTTCAGTATAGGCCTATTTGCGAGGCCGTGGTCCAAATATACAAGTAAGTCTGCACATTTCTGCACAAAACTGTCTACTTATTTCCCTTCCAAAATGCTCATGTCAAAAATACTTTGGTGACTGTTATGTTTCTAAATGTTCACGTGGTTGTGCATCAGTGAACACAAACTTCACAACAAAGATTCATCCAAGAAATAGGGTACTTTGAATTCAATCTCCATTCATGTTGAACAAGAGTGGAAATTTTCACGTAGCAACGATTGTGGGTCAGCACACTCACCTGTAATGTAACTAGGGGAAAATATCTGAGGGGTATCCGGAGATGAGCATGCTTTTTTTTTAAAGAAACGGTGAAAGCAAACAACTTTTGGTGTGTACATTTGCTGTTTACATTTCACAGTGCCAAGGGGGATACAGATTTACAGGTTGGGGGCATCTGTCTCCCACAGCACTACCGCTGATGGCACTGTCATGGGTAGCATAGGGGTATACATGTACACACAAGTGTGTGTTTGCCTGCAACCGGGGACCCCCTATTGTTCCTCTTTTGCTTGTACTTTTTTAGAAGACCACCCATACATGTATGTTTTGCACACAAATGTCAATCGGGGACCCTCTGCATTTTGAATTAAAGGATGTTATGGAAGGACTCCAAGTCTAGAAGTTGGCCTCACTGAGGCTGAAAACCATGTACCCAACACTGAAACTAGTCCTATCTTATCTTTTGGATTTCAAATTTCTTGAATCTCAGGGAATTGGGTATCGGTGATCATCTGATGGAGACCGTCCTCCGGGTTTACCGTGACCAACTGAAGAGCAGTCGAGCCATTGTCAGAGCCAATGCTGTCAAAACGCTGACAGCGTTTGGTCTGGACCGAAGGGATGTCATACTGAGCTTACTTCCAGCACTAACGGATGAAATGGTACTTTTTAACACTGTAGGGGCAGATCGAGAGAGCTGACAGGAGCCATGCCCCCCACAAAAAAGGACAAACTTTTTGGTGTTTTAAATACAATTAAAAGATAATTTCATTTCATTCCTTCTAAATGTGCGTCAAAAGCCCCCAAAGCGGCCATAGAAACTCACGACAGACATATAAATGCACAGACGGGCAGCTCCTTCTGAAAACAGTGGCGGGGTACCGTAGCTAAGAAAAAAATCCTGTTTACCTTAATCTGGCCCATTTAGATTCGAAAAAATGCTTGCAACATTTGAAAAGAAGAGATAGCTTTACAAAAGAGTAATGAAGGAAAATAGTTTTAGAGCACATGTAAACAAATGCATGCAACGTGCATTATGCGCAATTTGCACTGAACACGCTGCCATCCATTGTTTCGCCCACTGCTTAAATCACGGTTGTACGCGTAAGACTGGTGGTCTGTGAAGCTTACATTTAGAGATTCCCAAATTTTGAGCTACCTGAAAAGAATCTCCAGGACATAAAATGTTACATGTAGAAATTCCCAAATCTTGGGCCCCTCCCAGTTGTGGATCCACCCTTGTGGCTTGGGTCAATGTCATCTGGGTATTACATTCACACAAAATAAATTTATAACTGAAACTAGTAGTTTCCCTGCATCCCTTACATTGTAGATTATGAGCTTTTCAGCGAGACGCTGAATGAAAAGTCAGCTGGTAACAACTAACAGATAAATATGAATTTCATATTATGAATTACAAATATTCTCCTTCTAATTCTAAAAGTATTTTAATCAGTTGCATGGCCAGGATGAATTTGTATTCAATGAAATGCAATTTGACCCTTTCGAGAGCATATGTGGCTTGTAATAGTCAAATTCTCTTTGGCAGCAGATGTATAGAGTTTAGACTATTTGCAAAAGTTTAAGACCACCTGGAATTTTATTTGTATTTCTGTCACTGGGCCTGCATAACACTGCCTCACTGAATGAGTACTTAACATGATTTTACAGTGGTGTAACATCAGTGTAGTACTATATACCCATTTGAATGAAATTTTGTGCAAAGGCAGGTTTTTATGACATTTTGTTTGTAAAGCAGCATGGGCAAAAAAAGCCTGTCTAAGTAATCAGAAATAAAGGAGGGCACACTAAATATTAGACTGTTAACATTTCTAATCATGGAAATGTAGTCAAATAGCTGTTTAACCAAGATACTAAGGTTACACATTGAAAATAAACCCAAGAGTCCATAATTAATTGGTTTAAGTTTGGTTTTTCTTCAGGTTAATGCATTTTGTATGGGTGATCCTAAACTTTTGCAAATGACTGTATGCAATTAGACGCCATAACTGCTGTGGCTCTGCGCTCATGCACACATTCTTCAGCTTGACACGGGCATGTATTTGGCAAATCACGACACCTGATTGGTCAAAGAGGCATGAAACGCGCGCTTACCACCTTTTCACAAGCATTGTGCCAACGCAGTAATGGCTTCAAATTTTGGTTGTGGAATTACACCATACAAGACTAAAGGAAGATATACGTGCAAACTGTGCAAATCAACCGTTCACCAATGTCTGGTCTGTTTTTGTTTTTGCCAGGCTGATGTGAGAGACGAGACCATGAAAGCCGTGGACGTCCTGGCGGGGATCCATGACAGATCCAGCCTGATGGGCTACCTGGAGAAGATCGGTTTCTTGAAACCATATCAAGGCCAGGAGGTATGCCATCTGTTTGTGAGGCCTTGTTGGCTAATGTGGAGTGTGCCCCCACCCAAGGTGTGTTTCCATTGTGGGAAGGTTAACAGTGTACATTGTTTTTCTGTGCCTCTGTCATGGATTGGTTGCAAGTTGAAGGTAATATGCATTATTTTGAGGAACAAAAACCCAGTTGCTGTACAATTATAAAAATGGCTTACCTGAAAGAAATTTAAAACTGGTATCTGTCATCCTGTGAAATCATTCAAACTGGAATGCTAATATTTTCATGGAACAGGGGTTCAGTATTCTCTGATGACCATTGAGGTAAACAATCAAGGGTAAGCCAAATTGTTTCAAATACTTCATCTGCTAACAGACACGGTGCAGAGGATGCGCTTGCCAGCACATTCTTTGTACATGCAGGAATGGCAGAAATGGACTCTATTCATCGGGGTCTTTGCGAGGCAAATTAAGCGAGCTGCATTTTGACAGTTAAAACCAATACATGATCTGGTTTTTTCCTCACAGTCTTAAACCATTTCAGTGGAATGGTTTCCAAAAATTAATTAAAAAAAACCCCACCCAAATCCCTCCAATTTATATAATTACAGCAATGGCAAATGATGTTTGTTACCTTCAAGCACACAGACTTGACTCAATAACTATAGGCTCCAAATGTATGCATTTATTATTTAATCACAAATTCCGTATGTTACAATACACTGTACAATAGAGACACACTGATTTACAACTTGGTTGAGTTGATGGCGTATGAAGGTGCTTCATACAACTCCTTTACCCAGGCTGTAAGTGTTGACGCTACAGAGGGAGGAGAACTGGAGAACCCAGGTTAAAGACCCTTGTGGCACAGGAAATAACTCCACTCACATGACCACATGTGACCTGGGCTGGGAAGTGAACCCTGAACCAAGGTGTTGAAGGGCAAGTGCTTTATGCCCTGGTCACCTGTGCCACCATGTAATTGTGCATGTAATTAAAGCTGTTCAAAGAAGACTGTGGCCACAGCAGGACTGGGCTTTTGCAAATTAATTTCCCCTAAAATTGTCCTTTTTTTAATGTTGCCTTTCATGAACATGCCCGATTTAGAAATGGACTGCCTTTTCCACAGGAGGTGATACAGGACCTGGCCCGTCGCTACACCCCAGACCTGTCCCATCGGCCTGCTCTGCATCCCTCCCACATCCAGCTGGTGGCTCGTCGGAGGCCGGGGACACTACCAGAGGAGCAGCTCCCCTCACCCCTGGAGGGTATGCCTTGTGTCTCACCCGTACTCAACGTCCACAACTGGCTGTCTCAATACCAGATGGAGTTGGGCCAGCGTCCCAGTGGAGAGGACATCTTCCTCGGGGTAGGCCTTGGATTTTAAAACCTGTCTTAGTGGCAGCTTTGTAAATTTGATTGAATACACTCTTGATCCAACTTGT
The DNA here is from genome assembly GCF_054643075.1 of Acanthaster planci. Taxonomy (NCBI): domain Eukaryota; kingdom Metazoa; phylum Echinodermata; class Asteroidea; order Valvatida; family Acanthasteridae; genus Acanthaster; species Acanthaster planci. Next base: position 19,057,302 of record NC_141779.1, read on the forward strand.
ACTCTGAGATTGTGAGTCAACTATTTGAAGCAGCATTGCTTGATTTGGGTCACCTTTGGAATGATTGGTTCATCATTAACTTGCTTTCCATCGAGATCCCACTAAAGAAGGACACAAAAGAAAGAATCCTTCAGATCATTTCTGAGTATGGCTATGAAGCTTTCCTGCTGGTCATATTTCCTATATGATTCCCTTATTTTGGCAGTATTATAAATAATAGTCTTCGTTTTCATGTTTTTGTTTCGGGTGGTCGATTAAGAATGATTTTGACACAGAGCCACCAACTTACGAAGCAGTGGAACCATGGAGAGAGAAAATATCCTCTGTACAAAGGAAGTATGTGCCATTTGCAAGCCAGGGGCAGAGGAGAACCTCTCAACCACCCACTGGAAGGAGAAGGGCCTCTATGAGGTACCCTGCATCTGGGAAACCCATGCCGCTTCGGACAGACCAGCAGTTGACACTTGATCGAAGGACCACTAGTGGAGGGTACCCTCTTGCCAGTATGGGTCAGCAAGTTGCAGGTGGGACATTTAAGCGTGTTGTTACTCCCACTAAACAACGAAAGACAATGCACATCGAGATCCTTCAGGCTCATGAAGAATCCATGGGGGCGGAGAAAGCAAAAATGGAGAACCAAATGCAAGTATGTATTGAAACAACTTAATTGTAGTTTGCTATCTTAGACATCACAGCAGAGTCACAAGCTAGTCATATGAACTGTGACGGAGACCTTCCATTCAATGCTATGCCACCGTACTTTTAATATCTGGCCGAGTTCAGTCACTGACCATTTGCCGACCACTGGTCGTTCATTCCTGGTAACCAGTGAATTACATATTCCCGGAATACCAGGCAAAATCAAATAGTAATTGACAAATGGTCCCTGGTTGAATGTGGCTCATCACACGTGACATGACATAACTGGATTAATGGCAATTCTGATTTAATATCAAAATTTATTCCAACTTTGCCCCAGCCAGTTGAACAAGGTTGCATCATGAGATGAGCCCTTTGAAACTTTCTATCAATTTGAATATTGTGTTTCCTTTTTCATAAATGTTGTTTCTTTCTGAATTACAGGCTGATCATACTGCTGTTGTTGAAGTAGGTTTTTCTTGTGATTTTTCTAGTTGAGACTACGTCATCACCGTGACCGCTATGAGAAGCTCATGCAGCGACAACAACAGGAAAAACATCAGCAACCCGTCCTTG